>NC_037680.1:55398428-55698428 GCF_003255815.1 Theropithecus gelada | reverse complement strand
TGACTTCATAGCTGTTGGAATTTCATTCTCATAGCTGTCCTGTGTTGCCATTTAAACATTTGCTTATAAAGATGTGTTTAAGATATGGCCGCTACCATGTATTAAGTTCACAATGCTGTCAGTCAATTAGATTGCCCCATTTTTTCCAGCCTATTTTTTCAAGTTGCAAATTCTAAATAAGTAATCTGTTAAATTATTTCACATAATTTAAAAATAGCACATCATTACCATCAGCCACCAAGTAGAATTATTTAATTTTAAAGTCTTTCTTCATTCCCTTACTGAAGAAATTGTTCTGTGATCAATTTGACCTTTTACCAGCATAATTGCCAGATAATTAACAATGATAAATGATTATGATCTGAAATATTTTTAACTAATTATTAAAGGACAACATATACTTCTTGAGAACAGGAAGTATACATTTTCTATAAAATATTAGATATACTCATTTATTTTATCCATTTAACACATACTTTGTACCAGAAACTGTCATCATGGAATTTATATTCCTAAAGTAAAGAAAACAAAGCTGGGCATGGTGGCTCATGCCTGTAAGCCCAGCACTTTGGGAGGCCAAGGCAGTCATATTGCCTGAGCTCAGGAGTTCACGACCAGCCTGGGCAACAAAATGAAACCCCATCTCTATACTAAAATACAAAAAATTAGCCGAGCATGGCAGCGTGTGCCTGTAGTCCCAGCTACTTAGGAGGCTGAGGCAGGAGAATTGCTTGAACCCAGGAGGCAGAGGTTGCAGTGAGCCAAGATTGCACCATTGCACTCCAGCCTGGGCGACAGAACGACTCTGTCTAAAAAAAAAAAAAAAAAAAAGAAAAAGAAAACAAAGGTATGATATCTATATGATATCCTACATTAGAAGGTTCTAATGCTATGGATAATAATAAAAGCAGGGAAAGGGAGTTGGGATTCTGCATGTGAGGGAAAAGGGGTGCAGTTTTCAAAAGGATGGTCAAGGAAGATAACATCTATGACAAATGTGGGTATCTGGAAGAGGTGTAGATGGCCAACCATCCTGGCTTGTCGGGGACTAAGGGGTTTCCTTGGTTGCAGGACTTTCAGTGCTGAAACCAGGGCAGTCCTGGCCCAAGCAAACCAGGACAGTTGGTCACCTGACAAGTGTTCCAGATAGAGGAAACAGGAAGAACAAAGGCTCTGAGATGGGAGCATGCCTAGCAGTTTCAGGAACTAGTAAGGAGGCCAGTACAGCTGTAGAGAGGAAGAGGTCAGAGACATGAGAGGGTCACATCATGTAGGGCCTTGTAGTGGATGCAATGGAACTCTACCCAAATCCTCTCCCCAGGGCTGATGATCCCACCCTGCATGCCGCTAGGCTTGCATTATGTCTTGGAATGGTGCTTGCTCTTGACTTCAGGGAACTTCCTGCTCCAAGATAGCCTAGAAATACGGAAAAAAATAAGGAAAACTTAGAAATGTCATGATGCATAAAATATAGGTAGATAATAGTCTATTATTATTTTATCATTTACTACCACAAAATATACACAAATCTATTATAAAAAAATAGATATACACAAATATATTAAAATTTATCAAAACCTGCACAAACACTTACAGACCATACACGGTTGCATGAGGGGTCAAGAGAAATGTAAGCAACCATAAAGATGCTATTAAATTATAATTGCATAAAATTAACTGTAGTACATACTGCATAACTGTAATTATTTTATAGCTACCTCTTGTTGCTACTGCGGCAAGTTCAAGTGATGCAAGTATCCACTTATAGCACTGCATGAGGCTAATTATCTCTGCATAAGCAGTTCATCTCTCTAGTAAATTGCTTATTGTAGTAAAAAGTGATCTCTCCTGGTTCTCAGGTATTTGTCATCATGTGTAGTGCAATACCGTAAACCTCGAATAACACCATGGGACCCACATAAAGTGCCACTAGTGATGCTGAAACTGCACCCAAGAAGCAGAGAAGTCATAACATTGCAAGAAAAAGTTGAATAGCTTGATATATTCTGTAGATTGAGTTCTACAGCTGTGGTTGCCTACCATTTTAGAGAGAGGATTTATCTTGTAAACAGATGATGCAAGCTTATGGTATCAAGAAATACAGTACAGTACTGTGAAGACATTTTCTCTTCCTTATGATTTTATCAATAACATTTTCTTTACTCTAGGTTACTTTATATATGTAATAATACAGTATATAATACAGCTAACATACAAAACATGGGTAATTGACTACGTTATCATTAAGGCTTTTAGTCAACAGTAGACTATTAGTAGTTAAGTGTTTGGGGAGCAAGTGGCCCTAATCCCGACGTTGTCCAAGGGTCAACTGTGCTCCACACCTCCCTTTTGTGCACACACACACATAGAAATACAGAAGTTTCTTAATTGCTTACTTCAGATTGTTTTTCTGAGCTTCATTGCACAGAGAACTGGGCTATAATCCAACCAGGAAATTTTAGGTCTGAAGAGTTGGCATTTCCCTTTGTGTCTCCAAATGTGGGGAGTAGGTGCACCAATTCTTCAGATAATTCAAGAAGTTCCTAGATGTTAGATGGATTGTATCATACATTGAATTCCATTGTGTTATTAGGACTCCAGTTGTTTTAAATAAAGTAGGTACATCAAAGAGCAACAAGCAAAAGGGAAGTTCTTGCCCTCAAGGGTTTTATTCTACTTGTCTATGAGTCATTTTCCTGAAAATATTCAATAATAAATGGCTTACTCCAGCATACCTCAGAACCTTAATTTCCAGTGGAGCCAGCATTTGTAGGCAGTGATAAGGGGGTTAAGAAAACATCAAATGGGGAAACAACTATCTCCTTTCTCGTCACACACACCAACCTAAATGTCCAGCTGCCCAGGCAATATACTAACCGCATTTGGTATATCCAGCATATTTATATTTCAGGCTTCACTGAAGAGTTTCCAGGAAGACAGTAGACTCCAAATTCATATTCCTTAGGAAAATGATGAATAGGTAAATATTAAGTAGGTGGCAGCTCCACTCTTTATCATGTGCATAAAGAGGCTCTTTATCCCTCAGTTCTAACTGTTGCTTTTGTTTGTTTGTTTGTTTGTTTGTTTGTTGAGACAGAGTCTCACTCTGTCAACCAGGCTGCAGTACAGTGGTGTGATTTTGGCTCATTGTAGCCTCAGCCTCCTGGGCTCAAGGATCCTCCCACCTCAGCATCCAGAGTAGCTGGGACTACTGGTGTACACCACCAGGCCTGGCCAATTTTTTGCAGAGACAGGGTTTCACCGTGTTTCCCAGGCTGGCCTCAACCTCCTGGACTCAAGTGATCCTCCCATCTCAGCCTCCCAAAGTGCTGGGATTACAAGCATGATCTACCACACCCATCCTGAATGTTGTTTTTTTTTGTTTTTTTTTTTTTTGAGACAGAGTCTCGCTTAGTCGCCCAGGCTGGAGTGCAGTGGCGCGATCTTGGCTCACTGCAAGCTCCGCCTCCCGGGTTCACGCCATTCTCCTGCCTCAGCCTCCCGAGTAGCTGGGACTACAGGCGCCCGCCGCCTCGCCCGGCTAATTTTTTGCATTTTTAGTAGAGACGGGGTTTCACTGTGTTAGCCAGGATGGTCTCGATCTCCTGACCTCGTGATCCGCCCGCCTCGGCCTCCCAAAGTGCTGGGATTACAGGCGTGAGCCACCGCGCCCGGCCTGAATGTTGTTTTTAACCCACTGTTTCAATATAAAAGTTTCCCTGGCATATAAGTTTTTTCTAAGTATATATGAATTTTTATGTAATTAAAAACTTCTATGTTTATTTATTTATTGAGACAACGTCTTGGTCTGTTACCCAGGCTTGAGTACAGTGGTGCAATCATAGCTCACTGCAGCATCCCAGACTCAAGTGTTCCTCCTGCCTCAGCCTCCCAAGTAGCTGGGACCACAGGTGTATCCCACCACACCTAGCTAATTATTTTAATTTTTGTAGCAACAGAGTCTCACTATGTTGCCCAGGCTGTTCTTAAACTCCTGGGCTCAAAGGATTCTCCCACATCAGCCCCTGAAAAGGCTGGGATTACAGGTGTGAGCCATTGCACCTGGCCTCATTAAAAATGTTTAGAAACTAATAAGGTTAGTTGTGTTTATAGTCTACACTAGACCAATGTTAGCTGTACAGAGTCAGAAATAGAATAAAAGGATCCTTTTGTTTTATAACATATTTATAAAGCTGTGGAAAGTACAGTGGCTTGAGAGTAAGCGGATCTGAATTTATTCCTGACTCTAAAATCGATTCACGTATAGACTAGCATGATGGACTTTGGAAAGAATAGGTCCTATAACATGATAAGTTTCTAAAAGAGAAGCAAGTTGTGAAAGGCTTTTCTACATAGACTTAATTTAGAAAACGGACAATGGTGGGGACCCAACTCTGGCCTCCAGGGCTCACTGAATGGTTTCGCAATCTTCAGTAAATCTCTTAATCTTCAGAGCCTTGGCTTTTTTTTTTTTTTTTTTTTTTAATCTATTAGATGGAATTATACCTACTTTGTCTCAGAGAACTGGTTACATGCGTTAATAGATATTGGGGCCAGGCATAGTGACTCACACCTGTAATTCCAACACTTTGGGAGGCTGAGGAAGGAGAATCACTTGAGGCCAGAAGTGTGAGATCAGCCTGGGGAACGTAGCAAGACCCTGTCTCTACAAAAAAATTTAAAAATTAGCCAGACATGGTGGTGCACACCTGTAGTCCTAGCTGCTTGGAGACTGAGCATGTGGATCCCTTGAACCCAGGAGTTTGAGGTTGCAGTGAGCTATGATCACACCACTGTACACCAGCCTAGGTGACAGAGCGAGACCCTCTCTCTAAAATTAAACAAATAAAAAAGATGTGAGCATGATTTGAGGATTAAAAAGAAAAACAAGGTACTGTTTTTTATTTCTTGTATTTTTAAGGGCAAGTAAAAACTACATCTTCTCTCTGCGCATTAGAATATAGTTTTGAAATTAACTGATGCCATATGTATATAAAGTGCTTTTAGCTCTTTAGAAAACATTTTATATTCATATAAACCCAAATGCAAATACACACAGACATAAATATATCAGCTAACAGAACCCTGTAATGTGCAGAGTATAGCACATTTTGGGTACTTAATCAGTTTTCACTGAAGGAATGAATAAAGCTAAAAGCAACAGAGGATCAACTTCTATTGTACTGAATCATGTTTTTAAAAATATATTAAAGCTAGTAATGTCTACAAATGACAAACAAATTTTAAATTTTCGTAGTTATATTTAAATTTCAAAGATTTATAATTTTATAAACAAAAATATAAACTCATCAGCTGATTTCAACCAAATATATTAGTTACTATTTAAAGTATCAAATGATAATCTTTTAAAAAGGAATTAAAAGAATTACTAAATATTAGAATTGCACATTACTTTTGCCATGTAAAAAAATACGCAGTTATGGAATCTGTCATTTTCTTCTGTTTCAGAGATTACATTTTATGGCTATCCTTTTACGTATCTAAAACCAGACAGGCCTCTGCCTGTGACCTTCAAAATGTATCACAGTTTCCTCTTGCACCTGGGCCATTATCAGACAAGTTCCACTTTATCTTGATTATAAGAACATGTATTCAGTAAATATTTCTCCATTTTATTAAGCATTTTAAGAAATAAAAAATTATGTCAGAGTTGCTTAACATAATAATAGCTGTTAAAGAACCTTACTAAGTACCAGACACTAGTCCAAGAGCTTTATATGCAATTAAATTAATATCCACAACAATCCTATCAGATATGTATGATGATTATCCTCATTATAGAGACAAGAACATGAGATGCAGAGAAGTTTAAAATCTTGCCTGAGGTCACACAGCTAATAAGTGATAGAGCCAAGATTTGAACTTAGGCAGGATAGCTCCAGAGCTAATGCTAAGCAATAGGCTTTATTGCTTCTCATCTAAAGGGCCTCATCTTCTTATTTGAATGTGTCATTCTTCACTTGCTTGGAGCCCTACCCTACAAGGCTGGAATAAAAATCACATTTTACCAAACACACATTTGGAGACATTCTATACCAGGGGCTGGCAAACTTTTTCTGTAAAGGACCAGACAGTGAATATTTTAGGCTTTGCATGCCAGTAAGTCTCCGTTGCAAGCTCAAATACAGTGTTTTAGCACAAAAGTAGCCACAGACAAAGTAAACAAATGAAAATGGCTTTATTCCAATTAAAACTTTATTTACAAAAACAGGCCCTGGGTCAGACTTGTTCCATGGACCATAGTTTGCTAACTCCAACTCCACAGTCTTACTCTTTTTTTATTCATCCAAGTTACTTGGAGCTGTTCTGTGCACAGCTTTAGTTTAGTAGGAAATGGCTCCTATTCTTGCCTGCATGCACAGACAACTCTTAAAAGAAAAGACTCCTTTTTCGTATGTTACTTATTCTATAGCTTTTACTTTGCCTTTCTACCCAATTCTCAGACCTGGATTTAAACCTTGGGTGCCAATTTCTCCTTCTTTTTAGGAAGATCAATACTTTTTTTGTTACTGGAGTTTCTAAAAGAAATATTTAGATTTTTGTCATACATTTTTGTTCTCCAAATGTGAAAGAATGCCATTTTACTACCCTCAGTCTAATAATAATGATTCAGGAAATGACCATTAATTGGACATTAAACCCACCAGATAAAAAGATACTGGAAAAGAGGATATTCGTTGGTCCTGAAGTATTACCCACAAATGAATCTACTTACTACAAAGAGAAAATATACCTGTCAGTATAAGAGCTAGAGGACACCACTTTAATTAAATGGTCAAAAGCAAAGTCATCAATAATGGAATAAACTGGAATTATGTGCCTCCATTTGTAATATAACGGGAAGGACATTACATTACCTATGTAATATTTTTGCCTGAAATCTTTAACCTAAATCCAATCATGAGGAAATAATCTGACAAATTGAAATTATAGGACATTCTGTTATACAATTGGACCTAGACTCTGAACAAAACAAAGAAACAAGGTAAAGCCTGTTCAAGATTATAGGAGAAAAAATATATGACACCAAAATGCAATGGATGAAACTTAATTGGATCTTGGACCTAAAAAAATTGAAAGACATTTTTGGGACTTGGAATGTATATTAGATAATATTATTGAATCAATACAAAATTTCTTTTGGAGATTACAGAAAAGTTAATCGACTATTTCTGCCCTCAAAGAACTCATCATCACTGGGGAAAAACAGACCAATAAGCAAAAAGTAAAACTAGAACATCTTTGAATTTCTCTCTCTAGATAACCATTATTTAAATTGATCCATAAAAACAGACTTCACAGTGAGTTCACACAATTATTAGACTCCACAATAAGGCACGTAGTTCCCAAAACCCAAGTTTGGACCCAGCTACTATCCATTTGACATACATCATGTAATAGGAAAGATAAGAAAAATACCAAAATCATACTCTGCCCTGAATTTTATTTAAATTCTATATGGGATTGGAAATGAAATACCAAGGAGATGCCTCCCTGTCACCAAAAATGAACAGAGATAACACAGTATGACAAAGCTTCAAAGAAGCAAGGACATTTAGAAACAGACATTGAATAAAAGGAAGGAGGATTTCAACAGGCAGAGATGGGAGGAGAAGAGTTCCAAAAGCATAGAGGCAGGAAAGAGGAGGCCAGTTCCTGAAAGCAAAAGCAATGCAATTTTCTTGGGGCACAAAAGACAGAAAAGTAGGTAAAAGCCACTTATGTGGAGATCTTTGAATGCCAGGCTGAGAAGCAAACATTCAATTCAATCACCAATGTTTTTAAATGGGATAATACTTTGAGTTATAAGTTTAAGATAATTAATCTAGAGAAAGTATACTGATGGAAGCAGATAAAAACTAAAACTAGGGAAAAAGTATTAGGTGATGGATTAGTCTTTCTCTTGCTACCATAACAAAATAACCCAGATTGGGCTGTGCAGAATGGCTCATGCCTGCAATCCCAGCAATTTGGGAGGCCGAGGTGGGCAGATCACTTGAGGTCAGGAGTTCGAGACCAGCTTGGCCAACATGGTGAAACCCCACGCTTCTAACAAAAATTAGCCGGGTGTAGTGGTGTGAGCCTGTAATCCCAGCGACTCAGGAGGCTGAGGCAGAAGAACTGCTTGAACCCAGGAGGCAAAGGCTCCATCTCAAAATAAAATAAAATACAATAACCCAGAGTGGGTAGTTTAAACAAGAGAAATTTATTTTCTCAAAGTTTGGGAGCCTAGAAGTCTGAGATGAGGGTGCCAGCATGGTTGGGTTCTGGCAAGGGCTCTCTTCTTGGCTTGCAAATGGTTGTCTTCTGGCTGTTTCCTCATACGGTGGAAACAGAGCGCTTCTGGTCCTTTTCCTATAAGGACACCAGCCCTATTGGATTAGGGTTTCATCCTTATGACCTCGTTTAACTTTAATTGCCCTCATCTTACTAAAGACCCTACTTCCAACACAGTCACATAGGGGAGTAGAGGTTCAACATGTGAACTTTGGGGGGACATAACTTAGTCCATAGCAAGTGGTTACTTTTACTAAATACTACAGAGGAATATAATTATCCAAATTTGGATGATAACAGTGGGAATAGAAAGAAAAGGCAGATGCTAGAGATAGATTTAAGCCATAGGATTTAGTAAATAGAAGTGAGAGAAGAGGGTGGAACAGCAAGGAAAGGAAGAAAAAGCCAAAACTAACTTCAAAATTCTCAGTTAGCATGACCCCTTGCTACTAGAAGCCGAGAATGCAGTAGGAAGAAAGCGAAGCTGGGTGCGCGTAGGGCTGGCTTCACAGATATAAGACCCGTTCAGTCCAACGGCACCCCGCTCCCAGAACGGAGCCATGTGTGGTTTAATGCTCTGCTGTCCCTGTCTTGAAATTCTTAATAATTGCATCCTTTAACTTATGTTTTGTAACTGAAGCTCAATGAGACAATGGAGCATGTGAATGGGCAGACGAGATACGTACAAATATGTGTCTGCTGTTCTTTGCTGCCCTATGTGCCCTTAGCATTCATATGGCCCATGAGCACAGAATTCTGGTGGACCTACAACATGTGAAGTTCAATGAGACTTGAAGCAAGTAAAAGGCAAGTACATGGCCTGGCGAAGTGGCTCACGCCTGTAATTCCAGCACTGTGGGAGGCCAAGGTGGGCGGATCACTTGAGGTCAGGAGTTTGAGACCAGCCTGGCCAGCATGGTGAAACCCCATCTCTAATAAAAATACAAAAAAAAAAAAAAAAAAAAAATTAGCCCGGCGTGGTGGTGGGCTTCTGTAATCACAGCTGCTTGGGAGGCTGAGGCAGGAGAACCTCTTGAACCCAGCAGGCATAGGTTGCAGTGAGGAAAGACTGATCGCGCCACTGCATTCCAGACAGAGTGAGGCTCCGTCTCAAAAAAAAAAAAAAAAAGACAAGCATATTATGTATATGCTTGAGTAAGAGGAGGGACTGACAGCTCTAAGAGGCCAAACTTTCCCTTTAAACCAGAACTTACTTCAAACACGGAAAGAAGACAATGGCATTCTAAGACACATGAATGACCAAAGAACGCTGTTATATCATTTCCTATTTATGTTAATTTTCTTACTAGTCACCCTCTTAAGCTGAAAATAAGGACATAAAAGAAAGGAGATTATAGAAACAAAAGAAAAAGGGAAACAAAAGATACTTACAGAAACGAAAGAAAAAGGGAAAACAAGGCCGGGCGCGGTGGCTCAAGCCTGTAATCCTAGCACTTTGGGAGGCCGAGACGGGCGGATCACGAGGTCAGGAGATCGAGACCATCCTGGCTAACACGGTGAAACCCCGTCTCTACTAAAAAATACAAAAAACTAGCCGGGCGAGGTGGCTGGCGCCTGTAGTCCCAGCTACTCGGGAGGCTGAGGCAGGAGAATAGCGTAAACCCGGGAGGCGGAGCTTGCAGTGAGCTGAGATCCGGCCACTGCACTCCAGTCTGGGCGACAGAGCGAGACTCCGTCTCAAAAAAAAAAAAAGAAAAAGAAAAAAAAGAAAAAAGAAAAAGGGAAAACAGGTAACCCATAGTTCTTTTTCTTTTCAGTCCTTCGTAACTAATCAGCAAGTCAAAGGCATACAGTGCCTTAATACACAGGATGTATGTGTATTAAGAAGTGAAATAGTCCAGGTGCAGTGGCTTACCCCTGTAATCTCAGTACTTTGGGAGGCTGAGGCAGGTGGATCACTTGAGGTCAGGAGCTCAAGACCAGCCTGGCCAACATGGTAAAACCCCAGTACAAAAATTAGCTGGGTGTGGTGGTGCACACCTGTAATTCCAGCTACTCAGGAGGCTGAGGCACAAGAATTGCTTGAACCCAGAAGCTGGGAGGAGGAGGTTGCGGTGAGCAACGATGGTGCCACTGCAGTCCAGCCTAAGTGACAGAGTGAGACTCTGTCTCAAAAAGAAAAAAAAAAAAAAGTGAAATCAAAATTGAGTTAGGTTTGTGTAATGTTTTCTCTGTTCTGGTAATAACAAAGTACATATACGCATGTACACTGAATTGCAAAATTTCTGTGATTCTGCATACATTAAATGTTCTATTTGTGTTTGAAACTGGCACTGCACACATAAAAGTCAGTGGTAAAATGCTAATCATTAAACATTTTAATTTGTCTTTACCTAGGATGACATTAAAGATCAAATTAAAACACTATGATAAGTACAAAGAGAGACCACGGGATAAAGGAAAAAGCTTTTTATTTCAGTACCTTGAATGGCACTTTTTCCCTGCTTTTCAGCAAGGGTCTCCTCACTTTTCATTTGCGTGAGGTTCCACAAATTATGTACCTGACCCTCAGTGTGTGTGTGTCTATGTGAAAGCGAAAAAGAGAGGAGTAGAAAGGGAAGGCACGCATGCAAGAGTTTCAACTCAGAAGACATATGTAAACGTACCATGTGCCAGGCATGTGGCCCTGTACCAGACACTGACAAGCTACAAAACTAAAGAAGACGGATTGCACTTTGGCTAGTGGAGAATGATGAGTCAAATTTGGGACTTGCTGAGTTTAAAATAACAGCAGAACTTTCAGATGAAAATATCTAAAAAATAGCTGAACATGTGTGTGTGGTACATCTAAAAGAAATTTGAAAGTGAATTGCATAGAACTGTAGTAGTAAATATTTCCATAACAACAAAAATATGAAAAACATGAGAATGAACTTTAAAATAAATATGCGTCATTTATATGAGGAAAATGAAAAGCACTTCTGAAGGACATCAAAGAAGGTTTGAACAAATCAAAAGCATATTGTGTTCTTAGACTGGAAGATTCAGCATCATAAGAATGTCAATTCTTCCTAAGTTATTCTGTAAATTTAACCTGATCCCCATAAACATAACAATAAGAATTTTTAAAATTTGGAAGTAGACAAGCTGATTCCAAAGTTTATGTGTAAAAATATATAAATAATAATCAAAAATTTCAAAGGAGAGATGAGGGACTTCCTATTCTATAACAGAAAGGCTACAGTCATTAAAATAGTTCGGAGCATGTTCATTAATAAAACAGAATGTCCAGAAGAAAACCACAAAACATACAAGGAGATGATACAAGTGCTACTTTTATAGTACTTCAAATTGAGGACGAAGTAAAATTATTCAGCAAATGATATTCAGACAAATGGATAGCAAGCTGGAAAAAAAAAATTGGATTCCTACCTTACACTTTACATATAAATAAATTCCAGATGGATCAAAGATTTAGACACAAAAATGAATCCAAAGTACCAGAAGAAAATATGGAATCATTTTATATTAAATAATATCAGCATGGGAAGGGCCTCTAAAGATAACATAAAACTTAGAAGCTATTAAAGATTGGTAAATTTGACCACATAATAATCACAAAAATTCTGCAGGCAAATTAGCAAAATAAAACCATCCTATATAAACTAAAAACTAAGAAATAATATATACACCATATATCAGAAGCAAATTGCTATAAATTTTATTTTTTTGAGACGGAGTCTTGTGCTTGTCACCCCGGCTGGAGGGCAATGCGTGATCTCAGCTCACTGCAACCTCTGCCTCCCAGGTCCAAATGATTCTCCTGTCTCAGCCTCCTGAGTAGCTGGGATTACAGGCACCTACCACCATGCCTGGCTAATTTTTTGTATTTTTAGTAGAGATGGGGTTTCACCATGTTGGCCAGGCTGGTCTCAAACTCCTGACCTCAGGTGATCCACCCGCCTCAGCCTCCCAAAGTGCTGGGATTACAGGCATAAGTCACCGCGTCTGACCTATAAATTATTTTTAAAAGACTAACTATTCAATGTAAAATATGAGTGAGGAGCTAAATAATATTTTGAAAATAGTTTATTAAAAAGGAAGTACAGGTGGCTTTTAAACATATATATGAAGCTATCAGTCCTCACGATACTACACTGAGATGCTATCTTTCACCTATCAGACTGGCAAAAACCAAAACATTTTATAACACAGTAATGAAGTATTACTGGAGAGGTTGTAAATTGGTACAACCTCAACAAAAGGCAATTTCACAATATCAATCAAAATAACAAATGCACATACTTTTTGAACTAGTAGTTCTAGTCCTAAGTACCTATCCTGTAAGTACAAAATGATTGTTTAAGATAGATTATAAGAGACTCTGAAGCAGAGTAGATGTTTATCATTAGATGACTGGTTAAAAAAATCATGACATGTTCAAACAATGAAATACAATACTAGTAGGAAAAGATCTTCAAAATCTATTGTTTTTCTGGGGTGTTTTGATTTTATTTTTGTGTTTGCTGTTTTAAAAAATTGGTTTTTATTTTTGAGACAGAATTTTGCTCTGTTGCCCAGGCTGGAGTGCAGTGGCGTGATCATGGCTCACTGTGGCCTCAACCCCTCAGACCCAAGCCATCCTACAACCTCACCCTCTCAAGTAGCTGGGACTGCAAGCATATGTCATCATGCCTGGCAAAAAAAATTTTTTTTATAGAGACAAGGTCTCACTAATTGCTCAGGCTGGTCTTGACCTCCTAGGCTCAAGTGATCCTCCTACTTCAGGCTCCCAAAGTGCTGGGATTACAGGCATGAGCCACCATGCCTGGCCCCAAATCTATTGTTAAGTAAAAAAATGTAACGTGTAGAATAGTACATAGTATTGTAATATTTGTGTGGGGAAATTATACACATATACATACATATGTATGTACTTAGATGTTTGTAAATGGATAGAATATTCTTTTGAAGATTTGATCTTTATTTTAAAATTGCCAGGAGTAGTAAAATATATAGACACAGAATTGAAAGAGAGAAAAACAAATTGCTTATGTAATTGCCATAAAAATCAGAGAATGTTATCTATAGCCATTGTGATAATTTATTTCTAGATGTATCCTGCTTTTAAGATACTTCTAATTCTGTTAAATAATATCCTATCTTTTTCAGATGCCATTAACTGAGGATTTTAATTGAGGATCCAAATACTTTCATTTGACTTTGTAGGTTAATTTGTATATTCAAACTTGACAATTTAACACATTTTAAACTTAAGAGCTTTTGAAAGAAGGGATTGACTAAATACCTTAACTACCTTTTTATTTTTTCCTGAGACAGAGTCTCTCTCTGTTATCCAGGCTGGAGTTCAGTGGTGCGATCTTGACTCACTGCAACCTCCGCCTCCCAGGTTCAAGTGATCCTCCTGCCTCAGTCTCCTGAGTAGTTGGGATTACAGGCCTGCACAACCATGCCTGGCTAATTTTTGTATTTTTAGTAGAGACAGCGTTTCGCCATATTGACCAGGATGGTCTCGAACTCCTGACCTCAAATGACTCACCCGCCTCAGCCTCCCAAAGTGCTGGGATTACAGGCATGAGCCACTGCGCCCGGCCAATATCAATATTTTCATTTAAGCTAAAGATTAACAGGGTAATAATAAACATTTTCCATTTTGTTGGTAGATTCAATGTAGTTCAGAATTTGTATTGTAAAAATTTCTTTTTTTAACTTTTAGTTTAAGTTCGGGGGTACATGCGCAGGCTTGTTATATAGGTAAACTTGTGTCATGGGGGTTTCTTGTACAGATTATTTCATCACCCAGGTATTAAGTCTAATGACAATTAGTTATTTATCCTGATCATCCTGATCCTCTCCCTACTCCCACCCTCTACCCTCCACTAGGCCTCAGTATCTGTTGTTCCCCTGTATGTGCCCATGTGTTCTCATCATTTAGCTTCCGCTTATAAGTGAAAACATGTGGTATTTGGTTTTCTGTCCCTGCGTTAGTTTGCTAAGGATAAAGGCCTCCAGCTTCATCCATGTTCCTGCAAAGGACAGGATCTTGTTCTTTTTTATGATTACATAGTATTCCATGGTACGTATGTATTATATTTTATTTATCCAGTCTACCATTGATGGGCAGTTAGGTCGATTCTGTGTCTTTGCTATTGTGAATAGTTGTAAATGCATAGCTGATTCTTAGATGGTTCCACAAAAGACTATTACTAATAGTGGTAGTTGGCTCCTAGGAGAGAAACTGGATGGCCCAGGGTCAGGGAAAAAAAAGAGACTTATTTGTCACTGTATATTATTTTGTGGTTTTGAATTTAATATTATGTACATATAGTACTCAAAAAAAATAGATGAAGAGACTCAGTATTTAAAAACACTGAGGCATTGAGATAGATGAGGTCTCTGAGTATGAGGATATTGGCAGAAAAGGGCCAAGGACTGACAAATGTCTCTATTTGAAGAAGGAAAAAAATGTCAGCTAGACACCATTACCAGGGAAATAGACTGAGAAGTGAAAAACAGGATAAAACAGCGTCATGGACATTGAAAGAGAAGAGTTTTGAGAAGAAAATCAAGGGTTCCAAAAGAAATGATAAATACCTTTAGCTGTAAAATAATTATAAAACTTTGTATATCAATATCTGCAAAAAAGTATGGCGAAATTTTTTAAAAGTCAATATACTTAGTATAAAAACAACTAATATAAATCGAAGGAAAAAACCCAACATTGTAACAGAAAAAATATCAAAGGGCATGAAGGAACAATTCACCAAGAAAATACAATTGCCAATAAACATATTATTTTATCATTCAGGAAATGCAAATTTAAAAAGAAGAAATCTTTGCTTATATATTTAGAAAAAAAATTGTAATGCAGTTCTCAATGCCAGTGGGAACATCAATTGGGACATATATTTGGAAATTTGTTAGTATGTGTCAAGAGACCTTATAATTGTTCTATCTTAAATTTTTTTTTGAGAAAGAGTCTCACTCTGTCATCCAGGCTTGAGTGCAGTGGCGCCATCTTGGCTTACTGCAACCGTTGCAGGCTGGGTTCAAGCAATTCTCGTGCCTCAGACTTCCCAGTAGCTGAGATTATAGGCGTGTGCCACCACGCCTAGCTAATTTTTGTATTTTTAGTAGAGATGGGGTTTTGCCATGTTGGCCAGGCTGGTCTCGAACTCCTGGCCTCAAGTGATCCACCAGCTTCAGCCTCCCAAAGTGCTGGGATCACAGGTATGAGCCCACAGTGCCTAGCCTGTTCTTTCTTAAATTTAACACTGTATTTTTTATTTCCAGGAATTTGTACCAAGGAAATAATCATATAATTGTCTAATATTATATGTGAAATGTTCATTATAGCATTATATCTAATAGCAAAACAAAAGTCAATTGCAATGCTAATCAATAGGTTTAAAAAAAGTGGTTCATTCATAGGATAAAACACTATATAGTCATTAAAATAATATATCCAAATATTATCTTATTATGCAGAACAATGCACATGGTACAGATTAAATGTTAAAAGCAGTCTGTAACATTCTATATAGGGTAAGAAACAATTTTCTAAAAATGTACACATGTGCATAGTGCACACCTTTTTATGGTTTTTGTTTTTAGAGTCAGAGTCTTGCTCTTTTACCCAGGTTGGAGTGCAGTGGTGTTATCTTTTCAAATATTCTAAAATGTCTGTATTATGAGATCACTGGTGGGTTTTCTTTTCCTTATACTTTTCAGAATGGTTGAAATCATCTGCAATGAAAGGTATGTATTTTATAATGAAGAAAGGGATAAATATTATAGAAGCAAAAGGGCAGAAAGAAATACATGGTCACCAATTGGATAAGTCACCATTTGGGATGCCCAATTAGCCCACACTCCTCATCCCTGAGAACACCCTCCCAAACCCTGCTCCTTTGCCTGGTATACCCTCTCTCGTAATGGGACTGTCATTCACTCAGTCCACCACCTCTCACATCTGTCTGCCTCCTTAGTTCAGATCCTTATCCTCTTTCACTCAGAAGTTCAAGTTTCCTACATCGTCTTCTACCTTCAGTCTTACAGCTTTCCAATCCAGCTTCCATCTACTTGCAAGGAAGTGTGTTATTTGCAAATTACTAATGTATTAAGAAGGACAAAAACGAGGAGGAAAACCTTGTTAGCACCTTGCGTAATGCCTATAGGTTTAAGTCCAAATTCCTTCGATAAGTTCAGTGTCTTCTGTTATTTTGCATTGCCTTTCATTCTAGCTGTGAAGCCCAGCTCAGTTCCTATGTTCTAGACATACTGAACTATTTGCAGTGCCCTTAACAGACATGGTTGCTTTATGTCTCTGCACCTTTGGTCATGTACTTCCTCTGCCACTAATGATGCCATAGCCTGCTTCCATCCACCTGATCAACACACATTGTCTTTCTAAAAGACTCAAGTGTAAAGCCATTCATGACTTCCCTGGGTAGAGGTAACTGCTCCCTCATTTGTGGTTCTACTTTTTTCCTTTAGAGCTTTATATCACATAGTTTGTGCACATCTTCTTTGATAAATAGACTGAACAACATTTGACATCAGACAATGTCCTTTTCAGCCCCAGGATCTAGTTTAGAGAATAGTGAAAACCTAGTAACTATTTGTTGATTAAAAGAAAAAGGGAATGAGTGGTTAACAGTATCAAGTACTATAAAGAGAGAAGAGAGGGAAAAAATCACTGAATATGATAATTAAGTAGTCATTGTTAACTTTGAAAGAACTATATCAGTTGATTTAGTGGGGAGGCTGCAAGTAGTGAATGAACGGTGAACAAGTAATCATTTCAATTCTAGATATTTTTCACTCACAAGAAAGCTGTCACTGAATGGAAGGAAAAAGAAGATAATAGCTTGAAAGAATATCTGAATTTTGGTTTTTATAAATAACAGAAACATAAATATTTTGTAGCTACAGAAAAAGAAATTACTCACAGGACAATCCTGATGTCACATGGCAAGATTAATTTTACAGGAAGATCTTAAAGCACGCACATTGCAAGTGCTTCCACAATTTATGCATTTCATTTATTATTAATAACTAGGATGAGAAACTCCTGCTGGCTCTGCATTTTCCCACCCCCTCCTCCACATCCCTAAGAGGAAAAAATATTAGTCAGATCAACCTCAGATTTTCTGGTTCAGCATTAGCGTGCATGAGCCTATGGATTTTGTCTTCTGCCCACCTGCTTGGTGAGCTGCTAGGCCTGTGACGCAAATGGGCTTTCTCTTTCTCTCTTCCTATTAATTTGATAAGACTGTTTGCATATTTCTTAACATTTCTTATATTTTATCTGCTTGTCTTCTGGGCTGCATTTTGTATCATTTCTTCAGATGGGTACTCGAATTTGCCAATATTTTTATTTAGCTCTTCCTAATATGTGCTTTAACCAATCAATTGAAATTTTTTACTTCAACAATTCTATTTTTTTTAATTTCTAAAAGCTTTATTTGGTTTGTCTTCAAATTTGCCTGGTCTTACAGAAGAGCCTGTTATTGTTTGCTTAATTTTTGTGTTTCCATCTTTTAAAACATTAAACATTTCATATAATTTGTTTCATATTCTTTGATCATTCCAGTATGTGAAACTCCGATTGAACAAAATGTGATATTGGTTGTTTCTGCTACTTTCATGAATTTGCTTGTTTATATTTTTTATAACCCTTGATTATGAAGTCCCATTTAATTGATTTTAATCTGTGGGAATCCTGGAGTCCTAACCTGAAGATGTGTTTCCCCAAAACTCATCTTCTGTACAGAGCCCCATGCCCCACTAGTAATCTGGAACCACCATAACTCCTTTCCAGGTTTCTGGCTTTGTGAGAGCTACTCTTCATCAGTTCTCCAACTTGCCCCAGGACCCTTTCTCTGGGTCAGTCTGACCTGGTGACTTACAGCCCACTGCTTTGCTTTCATTCCCCCAAATCCTGTGAGCCTAGAAGTGCATGGCATTATTGTTTTGTAGCAAAATAAGGTCTTTCTCCCATTTTCTTGTGAACCTCTTTCAATCAAACTTCCTCTCCCATCATTCCATCAAAACTGCTTTTCCTAAGGTCACCAATAATCTCCAAGAGCAAGGGTGACTTTTCACTTCATCTTACTTCTTGTCTCAGTCTGTTTGTTCTGCCATAATAGAATACCTGACACTGAGTAATTTATAAGTAACAGAAATTTATTTCTCACGGTCCTGGAGACTGGGAAGTCCGAGATCAAGGCACTGACAGGTTCAGTGCCTGATGAAGGCCTATTTCTCATAGATGACACCAACTATGCCCTTATGCCCTCATAAGGTCAAAGTATGGAAGCACAAACCAGACCAAATTCCCTCCCTTGAGCCCTTTTATAAGGACACTAATCCATTCATGAAGGCAGAGCACTCATGGGCTAATCACTTCCTGAAGGTCCCACCTCTTAATAATGTTGCATTGGGGATTAAGTTTCAACATGAGTTTTGGGAAGAACACAAATATTCAAACCATAGAATCCTTGCTGTGATGATATTTTTAATTGTTTTATTTTTAATTTTTGTGGGTACATAGTAGATGTATATATTTATGGGGTTCATGAGATGTTTTGATCAAGCATGCAATGCATAATAATCACGTAATGAAAAATGGTGTATCTATCCTCTCAAGTATTTATTCTTTGTGTCATAAACAATCCATTTAGGCTCTCCTAGTTATTTTAAAATGTAAAACTATTATTGACTGTACTCACCCTGTTGTGTTATCAAATACTAGGTCTCACTTATTCATTCTATTTTTTCGTATCCATTAACCATCCCCACCTCCCGCCTGCCACCCCACTACCCTTCCCAAACTCTGGTAACCATCCTACTCTCTATCTCTGTGGATTCAACTATTTTGATTTTTGGATCCCACAAATAAATGAGGACATGCAATGTTTATCCTTCTGTACTTGGCTTATTTCACTTAACGTAATGACCTCCAGTTCTACCCATGTTGTTGCAGATGACTGAATCTCATTCTTTATATAGCTGAATAGTACTCCATTATGTATAAATGCTACATTTTCTTTATCCATTCATCTGTTGATGGACACTAATGTTGCTTCCAAATCTTGGCTATTGTGAATAGTGCCTCAACAAACATGGAAGTGCAGATATCTCTTCAATATACTGAGTCCCTTTCTTATGGGTATATATAGCAGTGGGATTGCTAGATTATATGGTAGATCTATTTTTAGTTTTTTGAAGAACCTCCATAATGTTTTATGTAGTAGTTGTATGAATTTACAATCCCACCAACAGTATACGAGGATTTCCTTTTTTCCACATCCTCACCAGCATTTGTTATTGCCTGTCTTTGGATATAAGCCATTTTAACTGGGATGGGATAACATCTCATTATAGTTTTGATTTGTGTTTCTCTGATGATTAATGATGTTGAGCATCTTTTCATATGTCTGTTTGCCATTTGTATGTCTCCTTTTGAGAAATATCTATTCAAATCTTTTCCCCATTTTTTAATCAGAGGATTCGATTTTTTTCCTATAGAGTTGTTTGAGTTCCTTATATATTCTGATTATTAATCCCTTGTCAGATGAATAGTTTGCAAATATTTTATCCTATTCTGTGGGTTGTCTGTTCACTTTGTTCATTGTTTCTTTTGCCATGCAGAAGATTTTTAACTTGATGTGATACCATTTGTCAATTTTTGCTTTGGTTGTCTATGTTCGTTGAATATTACTTAAGAAATCTTTGCATAGGCTGATGGCTTGGAGGGTTTCCCCAATGTTTTCATGTAGTAGTTTCATAGTTTGAGATCTTAAATTTTAGTGTTTTTGTTTTTGTTTTTGTTTTGTTTTGTTTTGTTCTGTTTTGTTTTGTTTGAGTCGGAGTCTCACTCTGTCACCCAGGCTGGACTGAGTGCAGTGGCACTCAGCACACTGCAACCTCCACCTCCCAGATTCAAGCGATTCTCCTGCCTCAGCCTCCCGAGTAGCTGGGACTACAGGTGCATGCCACCACACCCAGCTAAGTTTTGTATTTTTAGTAAAGACAGGGTTTCACCAAGTTGGCCAGGATAGTCTCAATCTTCTGACCTTGTTATCCGCCCACCTCGGCCTCCCAAGGTACTGGTATTACAAGCGTGAGCCACCATGACAGCCAGATTTAAGTCTTTAATCCATGTTGATTTGATTTTTTTTTTTGAGATGGAGTCTCTCTCTGTCAGCCAGGCTGGAATGCAGTGGCACAATCTTGGCTCACCGCAACCTCTGCCTCTTGGGTTCATGCAATTCTCCTGCCTCATTCTCCCGAATAGCTGGAATTACAGATGTCACCACCATGCCCAGCTAATTTTTGTATTTTTAGTAGAGAGGGTTTTGCCATGTTGGTCAGGCTGGTCTTGAACTCCTGACCTCAAGTGATCCACACACCTCAGCATCCCAAAATGCTAGAATTACAGGCATGAGCCACCGCGCCTGGCCTGATTTGATTTTTGTATATGGAGAGAGATAAGGGTCTAGTTTCATTCTTCTGAATATGGATATCCAGTTTTCCCACCACCATTTGTTGAAGAGTCATTTCCCCAATGTATGTTCTTGGCACCTTTCTCAAAAATGATTTCATTGTAGGTAAATGGATTTGTTTCTGGGTTCTCTATTCTGTTCCATTGGTCTATGTGTCTGTTTTCATGCCAGTAACATGCCATTTTGGTTACTATACCTCTGCAGTATAATTTGAAATCCAGTTTTGTTATGTTTATTTAGGATAGCTTTGGGTGTTTTGGGTCTTTTGTGGTTCCATACAAATTTTAGGATAGTTTTTTCTATTTCTGTGAAGAATGTCATTGGTATATTGATAGGAATTGCATTGAATCTATAGATTGCTTTGAGTAGTATGGAGATTTTAACAATATTGATTCTTCCAATCTTTGAACATGGAATATTTTTCCATTTTTTTGGTGTCTAAAACACTAATGAAGGAAATTGAAGAGCACACCAAAAATGGTGGTTAGTGTTTTCATTATAAAGATCTTTCACTTCTTTGATTAATTCATAGGCATTTAATTTTATTTGTGGCTATCATAAATGGGATTACTTTTTAATTTATTTTTCAGATTGTTCATTGTTGGTATACAGAAATGTTATTAATTTTTTGTGTTGCTTTTGTATCCTACAACTTTACTGAATTTGTTTATCAGTTCTAATAACTTTTTGGTGGAGTCCTCAGGTTTTTCCAAATATGAGATCATACCATCTGTAAACAAGGATAGTTTGATGTCTTGCTTTCCAATTTGGATGGCTTTATATCTTTCTCTTGTCTGATTGCTCTAGCTAGGACTTCCAATACTATGTTGAATAACAGTGGTGACAGGGGGCATCCTTGTCCTGTTCCAGATCTTAGAGAAAAAACTTTCAGTTTTTCCCTTCTGTATGATACTAGCTATGGGTCTGTTGTATACGGCTTTTATTATGTTGAGGTATGTATTCTCCTTTTTTTTTTTGAAACAGAGTCTCACTCTGTCACCCAGAATGGAGTGCAGTGATGCTATCCTGGCTCACTGCAACCTCCGCCTTCTGGGTTCAAGCAACTTTCCTGCTTCAGCCTCCCAGGTAGCTGGGATTACAGGCTTTTAGCTGGGATTACAGGCCAGTTTTTTAGGGCTTTTATCATGAAAGGGTATTGAATTTTATCAAATGCTTTTTCAGCATCAACTGAAATGATCATATGACTTTTGTCCTTCATTCTGTTGATATGATGTATCATACTGATTGATTTGCATATGTTGAACAATCCTTGCATCCCAGGGATAAATCCTATTTGGTCATGATGAATGAGTATTATTGAATTTCATTTGTTCATATTTTCTTGAGGATTTTTACGTCAATATTCATCAGAGATGTAAGCCTGTAGTTTTCTTTTTTTAACGTGTCTTTGTCTGGTTTTGGTATCAGTACAACACTGGCCTCATAGAATGGGTTTGGAAGTATTTCCTCCTGCTCTGTTTTTCTGAATAGTTTGAGTAGGATTGGTATTAGTTACCCTTAAAATGTTTGGTAAAATTCAGCAGCAAAGCCATCAGGTCCTGAGTTTTCCTAACTTGGAGACTTTTATTATGGCTTTGATCTCATTACTTCCTATTGGTCTGTTTAGATTTTGGATTTTTCATGATTCAATCAAGGTTGTAGGTGTCCAGGAATTTGTCAATTTCTTCCAGATTTTCCAATTTATAGTCATATAGTTGCGAATGGTAGCCACGAATGATCCTTTGAATTACTGTGGTATCAATTGTAATGCCTCCTTTTCCATCTCTGATTTTATTTATCTGGATCTTCTGTCTTTTTTACTTAGCTAGTCTGGCTAAAGGTTTATCAATTTTCTTTAACTTTTCAAGAAACTAGCTTTTTGTTTCATTAATTTTTTTGTATTGTTTTCTGCATTTTAATTTCATTTATTTTTGCTCTGGTCTTTATTATTTATTTTCTTTTACTTTTTGGGATTTCTGTTTGTTTTACTTTTCTATTTCTTTAATATGCATAATTCGATTGTTTATTTGAAGTTTTTCTTATTTTTTATGTAGGCACTTATAGCTATAAACTTTCCTCTTAGTAGTACTTTTGCTGTATCCATAGGTTTTGGTATGTTATGTTTTCATTATCATTTGTCTTAAGAAATTTTTCAATTTCCTTCTTAATTTCTTCATTGACCCACTGGTCATTCAGGCACATACTGTTTAATTTCCATGAAATTGTGCAGTTTCATTTTGTTATTGATTTCTAGTTTTATTCCATTGGGATGAGAAAAGATGCTTGATATTATCTCAGCATTATTGAATGTTTTAAGACTTGTTTTGTGATCTATCTTTGAGAATAATCCATGTGCTGAGGAAAAGAATGTGTATTCTGTAGCCATTGGATGAAATGTTCTGTAAATATCTGTTAGGTCCATTTGGTCTGTAGTGCTGATTAAGTCCAAGTTTCTTTGTTGATTTTCTGTCTGGAAGATATGTTCAATGGTGAAAGTGGGGTGTTGAAGTCTCCAGTTATTATTGTATTGGGGTCTATCTGTCTCTTTCACTCTAATAATATTTGTCTTATATAGCTGGGCACTTCAGTATTGGGTGCATGTATATTTAAAATTGTTATATCCTCTTGCTGAATTGACCCCTTTATCAGTATACAGTGACCTTCTTTGCCTCTTCTGATAATTTTTGTCTTGAAATCTGTTTTGTCTGATTTAAGTATTGCTACCCCTGCTCTGTTTTGGTTTCCATTAGCATGGAATATCTTTTTCTATCCCTTTATTTTCAGTCTGTGTGTGTCTTTATGGGTGAAGTGTGTTTATTATAAATAATAGATCATTGATCTTTTTTCTTAAATTCATTCAGCTCATCTATGTCTTTTGATTGGAGAGTTTAATCCATTTACATTCAATGTTATTATTGATAAGTAAGTGATTTGTTTTCTAGAAGTTTCTTGGTCTTCTCTTCCTTCTTTCTTTCCTTTCTGTCTTCCTTTTAGTGAAGGTGATACTGTTTGGTTATATGATTTAGTTTCTTGCTTTTTACTTTTTGTGTATTTGTGGTATGATTTTGGTTTGAAGTTACCATGAGGCTTGCAAATACTATCTTATAACCTATTATTTTAAGCTAACAACAACTTAACACTGTGATATGGTTTGACTGTGTCCCCACCCAAATCTTATCTTGAAGTGTAGGTCCCATAATCTTCACATGTCATGGGAGGAACGTGGTGGTAGGTAATTGAATCATGGGGGTGGGTTTTCCCGGGCTGTTCTCATGATAGTGAATAAGTCTCACGAGATCTGATGGTTTTATAAAGGGGAGTTCCCCTGCACATGCTGTCTTGTACGTGCACCATGTAAGACGTGACTTTGCTCCTCCTTCACCTTCCACTATAATGTGAGGTCTCTCCAGCCATGTTTAACTGTGAGGCTATTAAATATCTTTTTTTCTATAAATTACCCAGTCTTGGGTATTTCTTTATAGCAGCATGAAAATGGACTAATACACAATGTTTGCATAAACAAACAAACAAAGCAGCAAGCAAAAGGAAAACAACACTCTATACATTAACCTTATCCCCCTGCTTTTTAATTTGTTGTTACTATTTATATATTATTGTACTCTCTCTGTCTTGAAAAATTGTTGCAGTTCTTATTTTTCACTGTTCAGTCTTTTTACCTATGATAAAAATATTTTACATACCACAGTCATAGTGTGATAGTATTTTGTACTTTTCTGTGTACTTACTATTACCACTGAGTTTTGTACTTTCAGATGATTTCTTCTTACTTATTACTATCCTTTTCTTTCTGATCCAAAAGCTCCCTTTAGCATTGCTTATAGGACAGGTCTGGTATTGATGAAATGCCTCAGCTTTTGTTTGTCTGGGAAAGTGATTATTTCTTCTTCATGTTTGAAGGGTAATTTCAGCAGATGTACTTACTATTCTAGGTTAAAGGATTTTTCCTTTAGCACTTTAAACATGTCATGCCACTCTCTCCTGGCTTATAAGGTTTCCACTGAAAAGTCTGCTGCCAGATGTATTGCACCTACATTGTATGTGATTTGTTTAGTTTCTCTTATGCCTTTTAGGATCCTTTCTTTATCCATGACCTTTGGGAGCTTATTTATTTAAGTGCCTTGAGGTTAAATCTGCTTGGTGTTCTATAACTTCCTTGTACTTGAATATTGATATTTTTCTCTAGGTTTGAGTTCTCTGTTATTATCCCTTTGAATGAACTTTCTATCCCATCTCTTTCTCTATCTCCTCTTTAAGATGAATACCTCTTAGACTTACCCTTTTGAGGTTATTTTCTAGATCTTGTAGGTATGTGTCATTGTTTTGTATTTTTTATTTTTTTGTTTGTTTTTGGTTTTTTTTGAGATGGAGTCTTGCTCTGTCGCCAGGCTGGAGTGTAGTGGCACCATCTTGGCTCACTGCAACCTCCGCCTCCCGGGTTCAAGCAATTCTCCTGCCTCAGCCTCCTGAGTAGCTGGGACTACAGGCACACGCCACCACACCCTGCTAATTTTTTTTTTCTTGTATTTTAGTAGAGACATGGTTTCACCATGTTGCCCAGGCTGGTCTCAAACTCCTGAGCTCAGGTAGTCTGCCCACCTCAGCCCCCAAAGCGTGAGCCACCTTACAGCCATCAGCCACCGCACCCGGCCTGTTTTTTATTTTTTATTTCGTCTCCTCTGACTGTGTATTCTCAAATAGGCTGTTTCTAAGCTCACTAATTCTTTCTTCTGCTTGATCAATTCTGCTGTTAAAAGACCCTGATGCATTCTTCAGTATGCCAATTGCATTTTTCAGCCTCAGAATTTCTGTTTGATTCTCTTTAATTATTTTAATCTCTTTGTTAAATTTATCTGTTAGAATTCTGAATTCCTTCTCTGTGTTATCTTGAATTTCTTTTGAGTTTCCTCAAAATAGCTATTATGAATTCTGTCTGAAAGGTCACATATCTCTGTTTCTCCAGGATTGGTCCCTGGTGCCTTATTTAGTTCATTTAATGAGTTCATGTTTTCCTGGATTGTCTTGATACTTGTGGATGTTCACTGGTGTCTGGGGACTGAAGACTTAGGTATTTATTGTAGTATTTGTAGTCTGGGCTTGTTCATACCTGTCTTTCTTTGGAAAGCTTTCCAGCTATTTAATAAATATGGGTATTGCAATCTAAGCTGTATCTGCTTTAAGGGGAACCCCAAGTACCGTAGTGCTGTGGTTCTTGCAGACTCACAGAGGTACCATCTTGATGGTATTGGACAAGATCTGGAAGAATTCTCTGGATTATGAGGAAGAAACTCTTGTTCTCTTTCCTTACTTTCTTCCAAGCAAATGGAGTTTCTTTTCTGCTCTGAGCCACCTGGAGCTGGAGGTGGAGTGACACAAGCACCCTTGTGGCCACTACCCCTATGACTGCACTAGGTCAAACCTGAAGCCAGCACAGCACTGAGTCTTGCCCAAAACCTGCTGTAATCACTTCCTGACTACTACCTATGTTCACTCAAAGCCCCAGGGCTCTACAGTCAGCTGGTGCAAAGCCAGCCAGTCCTATGTTCCTCCCTTCAGGGTGGTAAGTTCCCCCAGGTCCTGGGAAGATCCAGAGAGGCCATGTGGGAGTAAGGGTCTAAAGTAAAAAACTTTAGAAGTCTACCTGGTGTTCAATTGTTCTGTGGCTGAGCTGGCACTCAAACCACAAGTCACAGTCCTTCCAACTCTTCCTTCTCCTCTCCAAAGGTGGAGGGGCCTCACCCCATGGCCACTGCCACCTCAGGCCCACAAAGAGTACTGCCAGACTACCATTGATGTTTCCTAAGGCCCAAGGGCTCTTAGGTCAGCTTATGGTGATTGCTGCCTGACCTGAGACTCACCCTTCAGGGCAACAGGCTCCCCTGTGGCCCAGAGCCAATCCAAAAATGCCATCCATAAGCCAAGTACTAGCACTGGGGACCCCAGGAGCCCACTTGGTTCTCTACTCGCCTATGGCCGAGCTGGTAGCTACAAAGTCCCCTTCACTTTTCCCTCCAATTTTCTCAAACAGAAGGAGTCTCATCCTGTAGCCAACACAACTGGGAATGTGCTGAGTCTCACCTGAAGCCAGGAAGTCTGAGTCTCACTCAAAGCCCTCTGATATACCTGGGAATCACTGCTGGTTATTCAGGGCCCAAGGACTCTTCAGTTAGCAGGTCATAAATCCTTCCACACAGGGTCCTTCATTTCAAGGCAGTCAGTTCCCTTCTGGCCCAGGATGTATCTAGAAATGTCATCTGGGAGCTAGGGCCTGGAACAGGAGCCTCACAACTCTGACTGGTGTCCTATCCTGCTCTGGCTAAGCTGCTATCCAAAGTGTAAGACAAAGTCCTCCCTACTTTTCTGTCTTCTCTCCTGAAGCAGAAAGAAGAAGTGTCTTTAGAAGCCACAAGCTGTGCAACCTGGGGTTAAGGGAGGGGTGATGCCAGCATTCCCTTAGCTGTCCCAGTTGATGTCCCAGTAACTTGTATGGCCCCCAACCCTCTGCCCCACCCAGTTCACTGACTCTAGGCCCAGTTAAGCTCTAGGGCTGGCCTAGGGGTTGCAGTCCTTGGGGCTTACACTGTCTTTCAAGTTTATCTGAAGCCCCAGAGCACTTTAACATGTAGTGGTGAGGCTTGTAGGAACTCAAATTCCGACTGCCAGCATTAGTGAATCTACTCTGGCTAGGGCTATTTTAAATGCACCCTCCATGGGTGGATGTCAGCTGAGTTTGGTCTGGTTTTGCTACTATAGTAAGGGCAACACTGAGTTCAATGCCTCATAGATGCTGGCTCTCCCTCTCCCTAGTGCATAGAAATGCCCTCTGCACCATGCCACTGCTGCCGGGGGATGGGGGAGGGGTGGCATCAGGGATTCAGAACTGTTTTTCTTACCTCTTCAGTGCCTCTTTCTGCGATATGAAGTTAAAATCAGGTACTCTCAGTGCTCACCTGATTTTTGGTTCTTATGAAGGTTTTTTGTGTGTAGGTCGTTGTTAAATGGGCGTCCTTGTAGCGGGAAGATCGGTGGAGTCTTATATTCCACCATCTTGTTCCAACCCTCTTTTATGTGGTAAGTATTTTCATGTGTCAACTTGGCTGGGCCATACTGTTCAAATATTTGGACAAACATTTTTTTGGATGTTTCTGTGAGCATGGTTTGGTATGAGATTTACATTTAAAACAGTCAATTTTGAGGAAAGCAGATTGCCCTCTATAACATGGGCGGGCCTCATCCAATCAATTGCAAGCCTCAATAGAACAAAAGATTGACCTTCCTTGAGCAAGAAGGAATTGTGTAGCAGGTGACCTTTGGACTTCAATTACATCATGAGCTCTTCCTGGATATCCAGCCTGTCCACCTACCCTGCAGATTTTGGACTTGCTAGCCTCCATAATTGCATGAGCTAATTTCCTTAAAAAAAAAAAAAAAAAGTCTCGGCTAGGCGTGGTGGCTCACGCCTGTAATCCCAACACTTTGGGAGGCTGAGGCGGGCAGATTACGAGGTCAGGAGATCAAGACCATCCTGGCTAACATGGTGAAACCCCGTCTCTACTAAATATACAAAATAAATAGTTGGGCGTAATGGCGGACTCCTGTAGTCCTAGCTATTAGGGAGGCTGAGGCAGGAGGAAGGCAGAGCTTGCAGTGAGACGAGATCGCACCACTGCACTCCAGCCTGGCGACAGAGCGAGACGCCGTCACAAAAAATAAATAATTGAATAAAGTCTCTATACACACATCCTATTGGTTCAGAAAAAGTCTGACTAAAACAGTTGCCCTATTAGTAGCGTTTGACAGAGTTGTTCATTCCCTCTTCCTCTGAAAACTTTATTTGCTTGGTTTCCAGGATAACACACTGTCCTGGTTTTTCTCCACCTCTGGAAAAACAGCTCTGGCTGTTTCTCCTCAGTCTCCTTTGCTGATTCCTCCTCATTTTCCCAGCTTCTAAATGTTGGCGTATTCCAGAGCTGAGTCATTAGACCTCTTCTCTACTCTAGTTAATCTCACCAAGTCTCATGGTTTTAACATTATATATACACTGCTACACCAACACATTCCAAATGTATATTTATAGTCCAGACCTCCTTCTTTAACTCCAGGCTCATCTGTCCAGCTGCTTATTCTAAATGTGTGCTTACTGTCTGATAAGCATCCCAAAGTTAACATTTTCAAAGCCAAATTATTGAGCTCTGTGTGTTTCCCAAACTGCTCCTCCTCATAATCTCCATGGTAAATATAATATTATCATTCTAATAACTCAGACCAAACACCTCAGAGTTATCCCTGGATTTCTGTTTTAGTGACACCCCCCATCCAATCTGTCAGGAAATCCTGATGTTCTATCTTTAACATATAACCAGAATGTAACCACTTCCTACCACCCTTGCTGCCACCACACTGGGCCAAGCCACCATTATGTCTGCCCTGTGTAGTAGCTCTCACCTTGCGATGGTCTCTGTGCTTCCACCCTTCTCCAGAGGGATTCATTCTGGTTGCATGCAGCAGCCAGAGTGAGTCTTTAAAAATACAAACCCACCTATCACTCCTCAGCTCAAAAGTTTTTCAACTTGCTCAGAGCTGAAGCCTCAGTCCTTACAATTCCTTAAAAGGCCCTATACAATCTCTCTTCGCTCCTCCCATTCCCCTTCCTCCACTTCCCCCGTTGCCCTGGCAGATATGACCTCACCTTAGGTCCTTTCATATGCTGTTTCCTCTGCTTGAAATGTTCTTCCTACAGATGAACATCCCTATAGTTCCCTCCCTCACCTTCTCCAGTCTTTGTTCAGTGGCTACCTTCTTGGTGAGTCCTTCCAGGTCATCTGATCTAAAACCCAAACTATCTCTCATTCCTTATTGCTTCTCCCTCCTTAATTTTTCTCCATGACATTTATTTGACAAATGCACATTTTACTTCTTTATTTTTCTGTCTCCTCTCCCATTACAATGTAAGTTCCATGAGGTAGGAATTTTTGTTTTATTTGCTGTAGCATCCTCAATTCCCAATACAATACTTTAAAATAAAAGACAATAAATGTTCGTTGAATGAATGAATGACAAAAAACTGTATATACTCATTCTTGGAAAGAGTGTGGGAAAAGAGATGATCTCTCACATTGTGGGGGAAAATATAATTTATGCAATATTTTTACGGGTTTTTGTGTCATACAGTGAGCTATCAGCTCTGATACACACAGAAAATGCATTTTGTGCCTAAAGCTGCTTAACTTATATCATTTACATTACCTGCCTGCCTCTGCAGCCTATTGAGTTTTCCACCCCTAGCCCACAGGTACTTTCCATTTTAATCCTTCTCTTAAATGATCCTCATGCAGCCACAGCAAGAATATTCAAAATTCTCCTCCAAACAGCATGTTGTTTGGTGCTTCTCAGCCACTGTATACTTTTTCTTCTGCTTTTTCCCCACTTTCTCTGCTGAGATAATGACTTTCTTCTAGACTCAGTTCAAATGTCAAAGGCTCAGTGAACCCTTCACTAAACACCCAAGCAGTGAGTCCCCTTTGGGTCCTGGTAACATTTTCTGTAGAATTTAATTACCACTATGGTGTATATCATGTTGCATTGAGTGTTTGCTTGGGTTCCTGTCTCCCAGTTACAATGACAGCAAACACATGACATCCCCGTCTTTGTCTGCAGGTCTCTAACACAGTGCTGGCCTGACACTTTTGGTTGCATGAACAAAGAAGTCATTGAATGTCTTTTCCTATGTTTCTTCATGCTTATCTTTTTTCCAAGTAAAATGTTTAAAAGTTGGCCAGGTAACATTAGAACGATACATCTTTCCAGATACAACCAAGCTGATGCCTGCACACAGAATCTCTAAACACTTCCAGAGTCGGATACTCTTGCATGAAAGCATGGAGGCACAGTTTCTGTACAGACAAGACACCCAGGATTGGTAGACAGGAGGGGAAGCTGAACAGCAGTAATAGCCCCTGCCCCATATTTGCTACTGTACTTTAAGTGGAGAAGTCTAGATGACAATTTTTTCCATTGTTAGAAATGGTGATAGAATATATTCATTGGGTTGTCTACCTTTTTTATACAAAAAGTTATGATTTCATTATAAAATGGTTAACTAAGTAAAATGTTTAACTCAGTGGCTCTCCTTCTTCGAGACCCCAAAGAGAAACGTACCCTTCATTCCTTTTTCCCCCTAAATCTAAGACAACATTAATGAGGCATAAAACTAGCTGGTGTCAGATGTTTTGAGCACACTGGTCCACAGTGCTGGAATCAAGTAACTCCACACCCTAAGAAGTGGCTTTAACCCAGGATGACACAATCTGTATTTGTCAAATCGCCAACTTAAAAAAGAAAGAAATTGTTTAAAAGCCCTTTGTTACACAATAATGTTTTATTCAGAAGGAGAGGAAAAGTTAGACTGATACAAAAGGCAATTCTTTCCATTTTCCACTTTATCCCACAACCAAATCAACTCTGCTTCTGTGTTGCTAGTGCCTCCTCCGACTTTATGCAATGGGACTTCTCACGAGCTGCCATTCAGCTGCTCATTGCAGAAGAGTTGTACACACCTCTCCAGTGCAGCTGGAAAGAGTGACACAGTGGAGGGAGCCTGGGCATGGGTGGAGATTATTTTTAAATGTGGTTTGTCCCTATTTTGTCCAAAAACACAGGATCTAAAAAAAAAACAAAAAAAAAAACCAAACTGTAGATAAACAAGAGAACCATTTCTGACCACCAGAGAATTGAAGCTACGAGGAAAACACTTTAGTCTCTGGCCCAGAGTGTTAAAGAGTCCAGGGCAGAACACATTACTTGATGGCTAAGATAAATATTGACCTTTGTATTCAATCTGATAACTGGCACACATTAGAAAAACAAAGGAGAACCTTATGACTTGGACCAAGCTTGTTTTTAACATTCTTTTCCATCTTACTAATATCTAGGACCCAGCCCCATATTGAAATATCATGTAACAGAAACCAAAGAGCTTTCTCTGTACTTAACTAATATTTCTCCAATGAGATCTGAATATTTCACTATGCAGATTGAATTTGACAATCAAGTGTTTTTATCTCTTTAGCTCTGAATAACATATTTTTAGATTCAAATTTTCTAATGCAAGTAATAAGTAAAAATGTTCTGATCAAGCAAAATTGTGTTTTTCTACCATCATCATGAATAAATTGAAGGATTTTTTCTAGGCTAGGATTTTAAAGGAACATTCACAAACCAGAAAAATGTAATTGAGTATAGGTTTTTAATATAAAATGATGAGACTAGAAGTAATTTACATTATAATTTTAACATTTGAGTGGGTAATAAAATATTTCACAAAAATCACCTTTCCAGCATGAGGCTTTGAAAAGCACACATCTTGCAATGAATATCTATTTTTTTTTTTATCTGCCTGGTATGCCTTTCTCTCCTTCTTCGGTAATGCCTCATCTTCTTTGGGGTAAACTTTCTCCCAAGATTAGAGCTGCTAGTTAGGATACCCAGCTCCCCACATGCCAGACCAATCTTGTTCTACTGGCCACAGTGTTTGAAGTTTCACCTGACACAAAATATCAACCACTCCTTATATTTTTCTGCATGAGCTATTAAAGCTGGGGGATGTATGTACAGCCAGTGCTATTTGGGCCTCTGCTCCTTGTAGTCTGATTTCCTGTTGGACAGATTGAAGACAAGTCCGAGAGGAACAGATTTGATAGAAGGGGCAAAAAGAAAGATGCTGACTTTGCTAGGGTCTCTGATGCTGGTCTCTGAGGTCCCCAGAAATGCAGTTCTTCCTTCAATGCTCTGAGTTACCTCAGTATTAATCCAGAAAAGCCATCATACCTCCACCTCGATACAGTGCAAATTGGCTTTGGCACTTGCAACCAAAGAGTTCTGACTCAGGAACGCTCATTTGGGCATATATTGTAGCATTTAATGGTTCTTATGGAAAAATATTGATTGAAAAGAACTATAAAAATTGGCATAGCCTGTTTACTGTATTCCATTATGTAATATATTGTATATTGCCAGGAGCATTTAAAATGATTTGCCTGAACAATTTGCTTTTCACTTGGCCTCCTTTGTTGACCTCTCTCAGAAAGTTTATATTAATTAAGAGTGACAGTAAATTGATCACTGAAATTAGAAGCTTTTCCCTTGTCTGCAATGCTATTTTATTTTTTATAATTCACAATACTTTTAAAGCACATTTAATGCTTAAGACATAAACTTGTATTTTGCCTAAATTATGCACTACATCTATGTACCGCACACATACAGATAATACTGCAAATATTCTAATACTTTCCAAGGCTTATATCAATGAGTAGTCAAGAGGCCTGAATTATAGTGTTTGATATTTTGTTAACCAACTCTAGAGCTGGGTATGTTGCTTAACTTCTCTGAGTTTCAGGGAAAAGAGGATGGAATAGATGGGTGTCTTCCAGTTTTAAGATCCTAATTTTACAACTAGGAAAGAAAATCAGTTCTGTTAAAAAACAGTTTTGCTGATTTTACAAAGAGAAAATCAAACACTGCTCTTTATTTATTCCTTTGGACAGTTTACCAAAAACATTTCATGAAACTGTGATTGGGGTAAGAAAACCACCTGACCAAGTGAATGCAAACTCTCTTGGTCTTAGAAAAGGTTCTGTTGCCTGAAGCAAGGGTCCCCAACCCCTGGGCTGTGGACAGGTACTGGTCTGTGGCTTGTTAGGAACTGGGTGCCTAGCAGGAGGTGAGTGGCTGGCCAGCAAGCATTACCACCTGAACTCTGCCTCTGGTCAGATAGTGGTGGCATCAGATTCTTAGAGGAGCACAAACCCTGTTGTGAACTGCACATGCGAGGGATCTAGGGTGCGCACTCCAATGAGAATCTAGTGCCTGATGATTTGAGGTGGATCTCACAACCATCCCCCATCCCCTCATCCCATGGAAAAAAGATTGTCCTCCATGAATCTGGTTCCTGGAGCCAATAAGGTGGGGGACGGCTGACCTAAAGGACTCAAAATACATTGGCCTAGATAATGAACTAACAGGAGACTAAAACTAAAACAAAAATACTTAAAAATGTCATTTGTACAATTTCAGAATCATGAAAGTGTTTTTTTTTTTTTTTAATTTTTTAAATACAAGATCTTTTTAAATGCTTCAGTGAAAGAGAGAAATTTTGAGCTGGGAATTAAAAGGTCAAATCAGTCAAAACTGATAAATTGGACACTCAGATTAATTTATTTGTAATATTACTAAATATTTTTCTTAAAATTCAATAATGTATTAAATGTACATTAAAATAAATGTTATATACCTTTATATGTCAACAATTTTCAAAAATTTATTTTGAAATGTTAAACAGATAGCCCCAAATTTCCGTTTTTGTTTTGCCCCTAAACATATGAGTTATGGGATGAAGAACACCAACCCAGTGCTACAGTTTTGGCATCACCATCTCATGGTTTTGTGACTTTGGTATGTTAGGTGATTGTGGTTGCAAGATATAGAACTCAACCGTGTTGCTTTGGGGATTGGGGTGTTGGGGTTTGGTTTCTTTTCTTTTAGTTTATAAAGAATACCTATGATATCTCAGCCATGAAATCAAGTGTTCCATGAACAACAGAAAAGTTGAACAATCAAAGACCTTGATATAGTTTGGCTCTGTGTCCCCACCCAAATCTCATCTCGAATTGTAATCCCCACATGTTGAGGGAGGGAAGTGATTGGATTATGGGCATGGTTTTCCCCATGCTGTTCTCATGATAGTGAATGAATGCTCATGAGATTTGATGATTTTATAAATGGTAGGTTTTCCTGAACTCACACATGTTCACTCTTCTCTTGCCTGACACCATGTAAGACGTGTCTGCTTCCCCTTCCACTGTGATTGTAAGTTTCCTGAGGCCACCACAGCCATGTGGAACTGTGAGTCAATTAAACCTCCTTTGTTTATAAATTACCCAGTCTCAGGTATTATCTATATAGCAGTGTGAGAATGGACTAATATAGACCCTAAGAGGAGAGGAATGCAAATTAAATTGTGCATTCTGGAAGACAGAATTTAACGGGCATTCAGAACCCGAGGCATCAGTGGGAGTTTGTAGTCTTTTCGTAAGAGCAGGGATTCTCATCCTTGTGGAATGTCCCAATCATCTCAGGAGTGTTTAAAAATACAGACTTTTCAGGTCCCATCTACAAAGTTTCTGGTCTAGTTGACCTGGGGGAAAAGCTCCCAGGTAGATTGTCAATGTCGTGCTCTGTGTATAGTTTGATGTTGTGGCTCGTTATCTTGGTGCCTGCTGCGCGATGACCCGGCCACTAGCTGGCTCCCTCAGCGTCTCCCCTACCTTCTTTTCCACAGCCTCACTGCCTTGGATCCTTCAAGCCTTACCTGTGACTTCACCTTCTTAGCAAGGCTTTCTCTGATAGTAAAAATTGTACCCTAAACCCCAGCACTCTCTAGTCCCCTTCCCTGCATTATTTTTATCCAGCACTTATCACCTTCTAGTGTACGATTTGATTTACTTATTTTGTGTTTATTGGCTGTCCCACCCACCAGAATGCAAGATTCATGAGGCAGAATTTTTATGTATTTTGTCCATACTGTATCCCCAGTACCTAAATCACAGGAGACACTTAATCAATACTTGTTGAATGAATATATGAATGGATATTTTCTGCTCAGTCATTGTTTGGTAGACAGTAGCTTCTTCTCACTGGTGATCTGTCAGGGCCCTTCCTGCCCACGGACACCCTCTGTGACTCCTTCTGGATTTTAGCTTCCCCAATTGATTGCCTGATTGGATCAGGGTTTTTTTTTTTGTTTTTTTTTTTGGACTGATTTTCTCCCCCCAAGTCATTTTTTGAATGAGTATGACTTGTCTGTGTCTAGGTCAGTGCCCACCCAGGGGCAATCAACAGTGATTCAGGGATTACACACATAGTACAAGAGTCTTGCCTGGGGCCACCCTTCAGCAAGGGCTGGAGGAGGGGCAGTTTCTCCAAGCCAACTTTGCTGCAGGATGACTGTGTAGCAAATTACCTAACCGAGCTGAGTTTCAGGAAATTGGCAGTAACAATACCAGTCTGTCTGAGACCGATTGAGAATTCTTCAGTGGTTCAAGCGAACAATGTATGGAACATGCTCATAGAAGGTGTTTTCACTATTAATTTATGATATAAATAAAACAAGATGAGTATGGAAAGTTATCTAATTTTAGATGACATTCAAATGTGGCTTAAAAAAAAATACTTGCTAGTATGGTAGATCACTCCCATAGTTCCAGCTACTCGGGAGGTTAAGGTGGGAGAATCGCTTGAGGCCTCGACTTTGAGACCAGCCTTGTCAATACAGGAAGACCTCATCTCTTAAAAATAAATAAATTAGGCCAAGTGCAGTGGTTCATGCCTGTATCCCAGCACTTTGAGAGGCTGAGGCGGGTGGATCACAAGGTCAAGAGTTCGAGACCAGCCTGGCCAACATGGTGAAACCCCGACTCTACTAAAAATACACAAATTAACCGGGTGAGGTGGCACGTGCTTGTAGTCCCAGCTACTCAGGAGGCTGAGGCAGGAGGATTGCTTGAACCTGGGAGGCAGAGGTTGCAGTGAGCCGAGATTGTGTTGCTGCACTCCAGCCTGGGCGACAGAGTGAGACTCCCTCTAAAATAATAATAATAATAATAATTATTATTATATAATAATAATTATTATTATTATTTATCAATCTATGATAAGTAGTAGAGGAGAAATTAAGAATTTAGAAACTTGTTGCTTGAGGTGCCTTTGGATTCTTTTTCTCCACCCTTTAATGTTTCTAAAATGTTACTCTCATTTCACATTGATTTCTAGTTGGCAGGGGCTTCTGCACATAACTTCCAAAGTGATATTTAAGAGGAATAAATGCAAAGATCTGCACGCTTTCCAAAACAAATTGCAAAATACAGGTTGGAGAAGATATGGTTTTATAGCTGTATGTATGCTAAAGACTTAAAGATTGGGGGTAATTTTTGCTTGTTTTTAGTTGGCAATGACATGATATTTATGAACAGTATGGAGTGGTAGAAAAATAATGTGATATCAAACTGAGTTTTGAAATATCATCATTAGAATGCAGAAAATTGTACTCCTCTACTTCTTTCTTTATACTTGCAAGATTGGATTCATTTCTAGGTGCCACATTTTAAGAGGTACTGGAGAATGTTTAGATAAACGTACATGGAGATGAATGGGATGTGAATAAAAAGTGGGTGGGGAAGGCACACATTGTGACTGTTGACTTCAAAGGTTTACAAGGCTGCCTACGGAAGGGGAACCATGCTGTTCTGTATTAAACAATGTTAGTACTAGGTTCAGATTCACTGGACACATTCATGCACATTGCATTCATATTTACAATAATGATTTAAGGTGCTATTATCATTTTATCCTTTTAGAATGGAGCAAACTCATACTTGGAGCAGTTTTGTGCTTTTCCAAGGTCACACAATTAGGAAGTTATAAACCCAGGATTTGACCACACTTCTTTGGAGTTTAAGTCCAGTGGTGTTTCTACCAATACTGCAGCTGCCTACCAAATGTATACAGAGACACATTTCAGTTGAACATAGAAACTAGCAGGACTGTTTAAAAATGAAAACTGTTGTGAGGTCGTGAATGATTTCCTATCACTTGGAGTTCAAACATATGCTGGATAGCTAGTTTGCAAGAATCTAGCATATATATATATTTAACTTCATAACAAAATATTAAAAACAAATGCGAATCATAGAGCCGAAGAAACTCCAGAAGTGAAGCCTCATGACTATAAGTGATTGAGCTAAGTTCATTCAGTAGTTACTGGAAAACATAGCATCCAAATTTCATTCTCTGAATTGATTTAAGGTGCTATTAATGTTTTTTCCATTATAGCAGTTACTTCTCATCTAACACCTAGGTAATACAATGTGGAAGCAGAAATATGGAAAGAGGAAGGGCAGGGATATTTTGTGAATTACTATAACGGATTGCTTGGCATGCTCTTGTTTTATTAGGATAAGCAAAGAATGTGAATGGTAGTTGGAATGAGTTTTAAATGATAAGCAGAGAACACCATATAGTAGAGAAGGGAAAAACAGAATACCATGGAAGCCTAAAAAAGACAGGGACTGTGGACTTCACTGTATTTTCTTCTCGTTGAGTAGACGTTCAACATCTATTTGTTGGAATGGAAAATTATTTCAACACTTCAGCAAACAGTTAAAGAGAACCTTCTTTGTGCTGAGCACTGTGCTATGTTCTGGGGAGCAAAAAATGAACTAGACAAAATCCCTGCCCTTTTAAAGAACACACAGTCTAGGAAGAAAAGGCCACCAGGCAAAGCAACAGGAAAAAAGCAAGTACTAAACATTATCATATGGAATACTGTAGATAGATGATTTTATGAAAGCAGAGAGAAAAAGTATTTAATTCATTGTAAGTGTGTGGGGTAAGGATGCAGATGTGGTGAAAGGAGATGATTGCAGGGAAGATTCCAAGGAGGAAGGAATGTACTATCTTCATTATCTTGAAGGATAATAGGAGTTCAACTGGTTAAATGAGGGATGGATTTCAGGTGGGGGAAAATTACAAGGGCACAAAGACAAAGCCTGTTGAATTTGTGTGATACGTAGATATGTTAGGAGTTGAAGCTGGAGCCAAGGAGGTCAACAGATCAGATTTTAAATGGCTTTGTAAACCATGATAATAGGTTTGACTCTGATTCAACCTGGTGGAGAGACTCTGAATGATTTTAAAGAGGGACATTGCATGCTCAGCTCTGTCTTTTTGGAGCATTCTCTCTGGCAGTTATGTGGAACTGAAGCAGCAGTGAAATTAAAGACTTGACCTAAAGAGTGGCAAAGAGGTGGAAGTCATGGAGACAGACTGATATTCACAGAATTAAGAAGAAGAATTAATCCATGGGATTTTAAGTCAGAAAACTTTAGTGGAGAGAAATTTGGTTGCTTAGTTGTTGGAATGGTAAGATTTTATCAATGGAATTAGGTGATACTCAAGTGAGTGGCTGAGTGAATAATATGGAAGTCTTGAAATTGGGACCACACAGCTGCTCTGATCTGGTGTGAATTTGCTGATGACTCTTTTGAACTCAATTCAGGAAATGACATAAAAATGATTTGCGCAATAAAATGAGAACAAGGACTCTTAAGTCAGTATATTTGGAGAAAAATAACTAGGTTGGTAAAAATGGGGAAGTAGCCATTATCAGGGAGCCCCATTTGTGGATTAATTTTGGACTGTCCAATGGAAAGATCCTCAAAGCAAAACAAATGCCCTGAATCCAGCCCTTCCTCACAGCAACCCTTTCCCTTTCATCTGCCTTCATCCTTCAGCCACACCACGCCTTGGCAGTGGGTACTTGGGAGCAGCTCTTGGAGACCTTGTACTCGAACCTTCGAACTCCAGGATGAGGCCAGAGGAAATAAACGACCTGCCAAGGTGTCAAGTAGCGGGCCCTCTCTGAAGCCCAAATTTCTGACTTCAGGTCTAGGGACCCTTCCACTTTCCCAGACTGCCTCCCGCCTGGGGAGCCTGGGCCTCGAGTAGGGGTGGGGACGGCAGGGTCCGTCCGGGATCGCCAGAGTCCCACTCGCGCCCAGCCCTTAGCCCCAGGCCCGGTTGGACGCCCCGCCCCGCCCCGCCCCGCCCCGCCTGCTTCCCCCTTCCCGCGCCGGGCTGGGTCGCTGTACCGCCGTCACCCGGGCGTGCGCGGGGTCGCGCGGACGCGGCTCGGGCCGCGGTGCCGAGAGGTCGCCGGGCCACCCGCGCCCCCGCTCCCGCCTGACGCACGGAGGGGCCGGGACGCGATTTGCCGCGAGTGACTGGAGCCGCCGCCGCCGTCGCCGCTGCTGCCGCCCGGGCCCGCTCCGCCCCCAGCCCGCCTTCCTCCCGCCGCGCCCTCCGCCTCCGCCCGCACCTCGCTAGCGTTCCCCTGTCCTCCCCAACGCCCCAGAGCCGCCGGCCGCTAGCGTCAGCGCCAGCCAGGTGAGTGTGGCCGCCGCTCGGCCTGGGCGGGAGAAGCGCGCAGGCCCCGCGGCCGGGTGGCCGGTGCAGCGGTGGCGCGGCGGCGGCGGCAGCGGGCCCGGCTTTCTTCCCCCTCGCGGGCCGCGGGGCGGAGGGGCTGCGCAGTGAAGGAGGGGAGCCCCCGCCCCGCCACCCCTCCGCTCCCAGCGCCCTGGCCGCCCCCGCCGCCGCAGACAAAGCGCCCGAGGTGGGAGCCCCGCGGGCCGCCTTTGCCTCCGCGCCGTCTGCCGGGTGCGGCCGCGGCCCGCAGAGACCGGGCCGCGCGCTTTTCCGCTCTTGAGCGCCCTTGTTCATTTCTGGGTGAAAGGGACCCGAATTGTGCAACAGGTTTGGGCGTTAATCCTTAATTTCCAGCGGGTCTCTTTTGCCAGCGTGCAGGAACCAGATGTGGCTCCCGGCTCTGGGGCGAGTCCCCACGTCCAGCGCCCGCGGCTGGCTCCTTTGTGTGACCGGTGACCGGCCCTGTCGGGTGGGTGGGGGACACGGACTCGAGGCCCCAGGGCTGTGCCGAGGCTCCTGGACGCCTCCTCAGGTCGCGGGGCTTGGCTTCCACGGGCCTGCCGGAGGTTAACATCCCTCCAGCGTTTGGGAGAGTCACAAAGGGGAGGAGAGAGCGGGTTGGCCAGGGTCCGTGGTTGTGTGTTTTTCTATTTTAGGTAGACTCATACTAGAAAAGAGCCGCAGTCTGACCAGCTCTTGAGGGTACTGGTGGCATTTCACCCTGGGATGCACGGTTTGGACTTGGCTGTTGCTCTGATATCCCCCTTGGTTTTCTTGGTGCTTTGACATCTTTCTCTCATACACAGACATCGCGGGAGAAGTTGGAAGTGCTGCCGAGGGAGTAACTAGATAGCAGCTGTTTGACAGGTCGTCTCTTGCTTCACGTTTTGCCTGTGTCAAGCATGCCCACCATGTATCCCAGCATAGCTTGGCAAACCATCAAATTTAAATTGCTACTCAAAATCCTAATCCTTATACATACCGACATACACAGACACATATATATGTGTATATTTTTTCTATTTTGGCTGGCTAAATCTTATTTTCTTAATGTGAGAATTTTTCCCCCCAAGGAAGAATGCATAATAAGGTACACTTTATCTTTGTTTACATACCTTGGGTTATGCCAATACCTAGCTGGTTTCATTGGTATGCTATTTTAGTGTAACAATACTAATTCCTTTAGCTTTGAGCAGTAAAATACGTCTTTGTTCTAGGACCAGGAAGCTTTTATACGTAATACTTTGCCCCACGACTAAATACATGAAAAAATTCCCGAGGGACCTAGAAAGCATTTCACAACTCTATAGGCTGTTTTTATGTTCCAAATTCCAGGAAATCGTTTTGTTGAATATTCAAACATTCTGGACTAAATTTAACCTTAAAAATTGGGCCCACTCTAGTAAGTTCCCCAGCATTAGAAAAATGAATTGATTGCATTTACCAAACATTTTAGCCCCTGTGAGTGAGAATTGAATGGAATAATTGATGTAAGAGATTAGGAGCTAGTGATGGACTAGGAATCTGACAACAGAATGCAGAATGTAGAAAGTTGTAAGTAGAGGTCACGAAGTTGCATCTCCTTGGGTTTTAGTTGATTGCTAGGCATTTAATGACATTTTAAACAGGTAATCTAATGATGTATCTGAAAATGAAATGTCCACTAATTAAGAAAACAAAGTATTGCATTTTGACCTTTTTAAAATAATGTGTTTTATAATGACTTGTTGAAGCTTTTCCACTCTCTAAAAATGAACTTGGTATTAATGACATTTCTTTTGAAAAAATGAAATTATACCAAACTAATCCGATTCTTAGAAAGTTTCTCTGTTATAGTAGTTTTACTTTACTAAAAATACCATTAATCTGTGTAGTAGCTAACTTCAAAGATCTTTTAAAGCTGTTACATGCAACATGAACAACCTCTTGAGGAAAGTAGAATATTTACTAATAAAAAGTAGCAAGCAGAGAAGTGAGCCACGACTGGACCATTCCATCCTGGGTGACAGAGCCAGCCTTGTCTCAAAAGAAAAAGCAGAGACTTAAATATTTATAATCGTTTTCTTTGAGATGTAATTCATATGCCATAGAATTCACTTTTTTAAAGTATACAATTTGGTGGTTTTAATATATTCACAAAATTGCGCAAATGTCAACACTAACCCAAGAACATTATTACCCTAAAAAGAACCTTGTACCTAGTAGCTTTTGTTACTATTCCCCCTCCCCCATATTTGACAACCACTAATTTACTTTATGTCTCTATGGATTTGCCTATTTTGGACATTTCATGTGAATAGAATCATAATATGTGGCCTTTTGTGTCTTTCAGTTAGCATTATGCTTTCAGGGTTTATTCATATTATACCGTATATCAATACTTCATACCTTTTATGGCAGAATATTATTTTGTTATATGGCTATGCCACATTTTGTTTGTCCAGTCTTCAATTGATGGGCATTTGGGTTGGTTCCACTTTTGGCCATAATGAATAATGTTGTGGATACTCAATTACAAGTTTTTGTATGGTATACATGCTTTCAGTTTTCTTGGATGTATACCTAGATGTGTAATTGCTGGGTTATATGGTAATTCTGTTTAACTTTTTGAGGATCTGCCAGACTGTTTTCCATAGCTGCTGTGCTGTTTTACATCCCTTCTAGCAGTGTATGAGGATTCCATTGTCTCCACATCCTTGCCAACACTTAATGTTTGTCTTTTTGATGATAGCCATCCTAGTGGCTGTGAAGAGATATCGTATTGTGATTTTCATTTGTATTTCATCTTTTCATGTTTTTATTGGCCATTTGTGTATCATTTTCTCATTTAATCTTTTAAATGGTGCTGTAAGGTAGGTTTATTCCTATTTTACTGCCAGGAAACTAAAGTGCAAAGAAGTTTAATCATTTGCTTGTTTTTTTAACCTTATAGTTAATAAGTTGCAAAGTCTGAATGTAAACTCAGGTCTTCTGACTCTACTTCCTGCACTCAATGAGGCATACAGAAGTTAAATTGTGTTTGTGATTGTCTGGCTGACCAGTGACAAAGTGAGGGAAAAAAAAAAACCAAACAATAACAAAAAATAAGGTGTTGTGGCCACACTGCCACATATTCATCAGATTTTATTATGCATTTTCAAATAAATTCCTTTTCTTCTATCGTAATAAGGTAGGTCTGCTTTCCACATTTCCAACGGGGAAAGAGAGTCAGAGTGATTCAACCTAGTAACAGCTTCTTAATGGCATAGCCGATCCTAGAACCCACTGTTTCAGAATTTGAATAGTATGTATGTATATATAGAGAGTAAAAGCTGAAAATCTCCCTTCACTTTGTCCTTTCCCCTTCTTCACTCCTAAGACCACTTCCGTGTTAGAGAAACCGCTGTTAACAGTTTGAAGTGTATATTTCCAAACCTGTATCTTTGTATTTATGTGTGTATTTATGTATAAATACATTTTCATATTCTACCGTACATAAAGACATGTTGCTATTCACAATGTTTTTTCTTTTACAAATGGGATTATACTATACATATTCCTTTGTTTTTCACTTAAATATGTTAAACTTTTGCATATGTAATTACAAAGGATAAATCTAATATTACGTTTTCATTCAAGTTTGCTATCCATGCCTGGCGTTGGTGTCAGGATGAAGCCAGGATTGAGAATGATTAGGAAACTTTTCACTTTTTTCTGTGCTCTGGAACAGTTTAAAATATCTGCCCTTTAATTGTTTACTAGAGATCATCTGACAACTTGGGGTCAGAGAGAGATCTGAGATGACCTTTCTAATTTTTTTTTTTCTTTAGAGACAGGGTCTCGCTCTGTTGCCCAGGCTAGAGTGCAGTGGCGTGATCATACCTCACTGCAACCTCAACTGCCTGAGCTCAAGTGATTCGCCCACCTCAGCTTCCCAAGTGGCTGAGACTACAGGCATGTGCCACCATGTGCAGCTAATTTTTGCATTTTTTGTAGAGGTGAAGTTTCTTGGTGTTGCCAAGGCTGGTCTCAAACTCCTGAGCTCAAGCAATCTGCCCACCTTGGCCTTCTCAAATGCTGAGATTACAGACATGAGCCATTGCACCTGGCCCATTTTCTTATTTGTAAAATGGCAATAATTCCTACCTCATAAGAGTTTTGAAATATTAAATGATATGTGAGCTAATATATGAAACGCCTCAGTAGTTGCATCTAACAAAATGAATAAATGTAATAAACTGTAACATGCTATACAAATGTAAATATGTTACTACAGTTATTGTAATTATGCTTTAACCTAATAGGAACTGATTTAAGTAGATAGGATGGTGGAGCTAGGGACAGTTTCCACTAATAAATCAGAAGGATCTGTAAAAATTCACAGGCCATTTGTGATTTGATTCTGGTAGACAGTGGTATCTAAATACACTCTTTAAGAAGGATAGTAGGGAAAATCATTAACAAAACAGATCTGGATTAATCTTGTGTTGTCACTTGTTAGCCTTGTGACTGGACAAGTTAATTTCTCAGTAACATGAGATAACACCTTCTTTTATAGGGCAGTTAAGAAGAAAGAGATTAGTTTCTAGCATGCAGTAGATGTTCAAAATAGTCAGTGTTTTTTTCTTTCTATGTAGTGAATATGCAACAGCGACAAACCTGAGATGTTGAGTTTTACTATTTTACGGTTGCTTAGTGAGTTGGAAAGAACATTAAGCCATAAGTCAGAGTTTTGTTCTCTCCTATGTTTATTAGCCATTGGCTGTGGATGAGTCACCTAAGTGCTTAGAGCCTTCTGTTTTCCTTATCTATAAAAAAGCTAGAGAACTAAGACAGGCACGGTGGCTCACACCTGTAATCCCAGGACTTTGGGAGACTGAGGCGGGTGGATCACAAGGTCAGGAGTTCAAGACCTGCCTGGCCAAGATGGTGAAACCCTGTCTCTACTAGAAATACAAAAATTAGCCGGGTGTGGTGGCAGGCGCCTGTAATCCCAGCTACTTGGGAGGCTGAGGCAGAGAATTGCTTGAAGCCGGGAGGTGGAGGTTGCAGTGAGCCGAGATCATGCCACTGCACTCCAGCCTGGGTGACAGAGTGAGACTTTGTCTCAAAAAAAAAAAAGGCTAGAGAACTACGCATCTTATCTCATTTAATTTTTCCAATAATCCTATCAGATAGGGATGATTTCCATTTTCCCTTTCTAATAGACAAACAAAGGTGCAGGAATTGGATTTTCCAAGGTCTACTTGGTGGACTCTCCCAGTCCTGGCACTATTCTTTGGCTCATTACAACTATTCACTCCTGGGATGATAGGGCGTGCCCTTATATACAGGGAATACCAAGGGGGGAAACCTACTATAAACTGAAATACTAAGTGTATGAATAAACAAAGCAGTGTTGGATGAGACCACTTACTTATTAATGACTTCCATTAATAAAATACAAATAGAGGATTGTTAATGTGTCCCAAAGCCAATGCTTAAGAGTAGCAATTTAAGATGATACTTCATTTTCTCATAATCACCTTATCTAAATAATTTATTACCTACTCCTAATTTCATTTTCAGTTTGACCAAGTAAAGCAGAGAAGTAAATTAGTAAGTTAGTGGTCAGAGCTGGTTTGATAGTGGTGTGTGTGTGTGCGCGCGCGCGGGTGTGTGTGACAGCTAAGAAGTACAGTTCTTCAGCAGCTTGGCATATGCAGAAACTGCACATTCTTGGAAAGAAGTAATCTGATTATAATTCATTGCCTTCTAGTAGATTTGCAGAGTCATTTAGAAAATGAACCTGCCTTTGTCAGCTGGTTTGTAAAGACCTATTGATTATATTCTTGAAAGATAGTAGTATTATCTTTCCTTTACTAGGCATTGCCAAAGCTTTTGCTTATGAGTTTCATTTTATTTGATCAGGTTCAGAGATATTGATTTGGTATCTCTGCATGCTTTGTGCTAGGGATATATGAAACAAAATGCTGTTGAGAGATCACAAATTGAATTGTGATTCAGTAATAATTTAGAAAGTTTAGGAATTCTATCTATTAGGGCTTCAGTTAGCCTATTTTTGTAGTAGAAGTGGGGATTACTGTGTTTAGGTTAGATAATTTTTATCAGAAAAGGCTTGAATTGCACTGTGTAAATTCTCACTGACATTGCTTCTTTTCTGCAGAATACAAAATACTTTGGAGCTATATATAAGAATTAGAAAACGTGGTTCTTGTTTTCAAAGAGTTTATAATCAATCAGGGAGGCAATGAAGGAAGAAACTGAGTAAAAGAATAAAGAGCTCTTAAAGCTTGTGTCTTGTCTTTGTAAAATCAATTTTGCAACATTGGACTTTGGTAAGGTGTCATAGGTCTCTCCTGAGGGACAATATGAGAAACATCTATCCCTTTGAAGACTGGTGGTTATGTGTCTCATATATTTTGATCATTCTATGGGGCTCTTTTTGCTATATAAAATTACTGTTTGATTTAACTACCAAGGGTAGCTCCCCTTCTGAGTACTTCTCTGTGTATCTCTTAGATTGCCTGGGTTTTCCTTTTTGTTATGGCTGCTAGAAAGCCAGAACTAGATTTGTGGCCCACTGCAGAACACGTAAATATGTTTTTGTATTATACAATTTTTAGCCTTTTTCTTGGCACCGTTTTTGGTTCTTTTCTCTATTCTTTGCATTTATTTTTAATTTGTTAACTTGTTATAGTGCATTTATTGTATCTTTAACCCTTTTCAGAACAAAATGGGGTATATACAAATAAAGGCATACCCCTAAGGTATTGCCAGTTCAGTTTCAGACCACCACAGTAAAGCAAATATCTCAAAGCAAGTCATACAAGTTTTTTGTTTCTCAGTGCATATAAAAGTTATGTTCACACTGTAGTTTACAAAATGTGTAATAGAATTATGTCTAAAAAATGATCTATATATATCTTCATTTAAAAATACTTTATTGCTTAACAATGCTACGGATCCTCTGATCCTAAGTGAGTTGTAATCTTTTTGCTGGTGGAAGGTCTTACATTAATGTTTATAGCTACTGACTGATCAGGATGGTAGTTGCTTGAAGTTTGGGGTAGCTATGGTAATTACTTCCTTGCTTTCTTTTCTTTTTCATAAGGGCAGCCCCCTGAACCAGAATAGGTTCAAGATAGACTCCCTTATTCTATGACATAGAATGAGATGTGTTCTGATTTTAAATAAAATTGAAAAAAAAAAACCCAATAATGAAGTATGCCACGTTGATGGACTCTTCTCATGAAAGATTTCTCTGTGGCATGAGATGCTGTGTGGTAGCATTTGAGCCACAGTAGAACTTTCATAATTTGAGTCCGTCCTCTCAAACCCTGCCACTGCATTTTCAACTAAGTGTATGTAACATTCTAAATCCTTTGTTGTCATTTGAACAATGCTTATGGCACGTTCACTAGGAGTAGATTCCATCTCAAGAAACTACTTTCTTTGCTCCTCCATATAAAGCGACTCCTCATCTGTTAAAGTTTTTGTTGTTGTTGTTTTGTTTTTTTTTTTGAGATTGAGTCTCACTCTGTCGCCTAGGCTGGAGTTCAGTGGCACGATCTCTACCCAGTGCAACCTCTCCCTCCCAGGTTCGAGTGATTCTCCTGTCGCAGCTTCCCAGGTAGCTGGGACTATAGGCTTCTGCCACCACGCCCGACGAATTTTTTGCATTTTGAGTAAAGACGGGGTTTCACTGTGTTAGCCAGATTGGTCTCCATCTACTGACCTCGTGATCCGCCTGCCTCGGCCTCCCAAAGTGCTGGGATTACATGAGTAAGACACTGCGCCTGGCCCCATCTGTTAAAGTTTTATCATGAGATTGCAGCAATTCAGTCACATCTGCAGGCTCCACTTCTAATTCTAGTTCTCTTGTTGTTTCTACCACATCTGCAGTTACTTCCTCCACGAAATTTTGAACTCCTTAAAGTTATCCATGGAAGCTGGGATCAACTTCTTCCAAACTCCTGTTTATGTCAGTATATTTTGACCTCCTTCCATGAATCACAGATGTTCTTAATGGAGTCTAGATTGGTGAATCTTTTCTAGAATGTTCTCAGTTTGCCCAAATCCATCAGATAAATCACTGTCTATGGCAGCTATAGCCTTTGAAATGTATTTCTAAAATAATAAGACTTGAAAGTCAAAATTACTCCTTGATCCATGGGCTACAGAATGACTTTTGTGTCAGCAGGTATGGAAACATTAATTTCCTTGTACATCTCCATCAGGGTTCTTGGATGACCAGGTGCATTGCCAATGAACAGTAATATTTTCAAAGGAATCTTTTTTTTTTTTTTTTTTTTGTCTGAGCAGCAGGTCTTAATAGTAGGCTTAAAAGATTCAGTAAACCATGCTGTAAGCACTTATGCTGTTATCCAGGCTTTGTTATTCCATTTGTAGAGAACAGGCTGAGTAGATTTCAGTCTGTTCAGAATGGTAAATAAGCATCGGCTTTCACTTAAGGTCACCAGCTGCTTTAACCCCTAACGAGAGTCAGCCTGTCCTTTGAAATTTTGAAGCCATTTACTTCTCTCTTGCTGTGAAAGTCCTAGATGACATCTTTGTCTAATAGAAGGCTGATTCATCTACTTTGAAAATCTGTTGTTCAGTGTAGCCACCTCCATCAGTTATCTTAGCTAGATTTTTTTGGTAACGTCCTGCAGCTTCTACATCAGCACTTGCTGCTTCATCTTGTACATTTATGTTATGGAGATGACTTCTTTCCTTAAACCTCATGAACCAACTCCTACTAGCTTCAAACTTGCCTTCTGGAGCTTCCTCACCTCTCAGCCTTCATAGAATTGACTAGAAGTAGTGTCTTGCTCTGAATTAGGCTTTGGCTTAAGGGAATGTTGTGGCTGGTTTGGTCTTCTATCCAGACCACTGGACCTTTCTCCATATTAACAATGTGGCTGTTTCACTTTCTTATCGTTCGTATGTTTTCTGGAGTGGCACTTTGACTTTCCTTCAAGAACTTTACCTTAGAATTTACAGCTTGACTAACTCACTAGAGACCTAGCTTTTGACCTCTCTTGTCTAAAGACATACCTTCCTCAGTAAGCTTAATCATTTCTAGCTTTTCATTTAAAGTGAGAAATGTGACTCCTCGTTTCACTTTAATATTTAGAGGCCATTGTAGGATTATTGATTGGCCTAATTTCAATATTATTGTGTCTCCTGGGATAGAGAGGCCTGAGGAGAAGGAGAGAGACAGGAGAACCCCCATTTAGTGGAACAGTCAGAATATACACGATATGTATTGATGAAGTTCGTTGTCATATGGGTGTGATTCATGGTACCCCCAAACAATTAACATCAAAGATCGCTGATCACAGATCACCATAACAGATACAGTAATAATGAAAATGCTTGAAATATTGTGAGAATTACCAACATGGGACACAGAAACACAAAGTGAACACGTGCTGTTGGAAAAATGAGCTGACAAACTTGCTCCACTTAGGATTACCACCAACCTTCAATCTGTGAAAAAAATAGTATCTGCAAAGCACAGTAAAGCAAAGTGTATTAAAGTGAGATCTGCATGTAGATATACATAAAATCCATGGCAAATATTTCGAGGCAAACAGATTAATATAGTAGGGACTAGATATGGCAAGTATGTTTTATTTCATGGGCTAGCTTTAATTGATAGTGAAGACTGCCTAGAAGACTGCATTGAGAAGTTAGTTGGATATAGCTTCTGGATTTAGTGGGAAAGGATACTGTGATCATTGAATGGTGTTTATTGTTGTGAGTAGGCGTAGTGATGGCGTTAGTGCCTGTATTTGCTGTCCCTGGTATAGATAGAATATTCAGAATGCTAAATAGCACATAGGTGGGTGGCTTTTAAGTTTAAAGTTAGGTTTTGCAGGGAGAGGTGCGAATTTGGGGAAAAATGCTGGTGACTCTGGAATTAGCAGTCAGATTGGTTCAGCTGGAATAAAAAGTCTGTAGTGCATTAAGGAGAAATGAGGTTGGTGGAAAAAGTGAGGAAGGGGATGTAGGAAGCCTTAATGGATAGATGGAGTAGATTAGATTTTCTCCTTTAGCTCCTAAATTTTTTTTTTTCTCATTAATCCTCTACATTCTTTCCATAGTCTTTGTCTTAGTTCAGCTCCTGGTCATCCTTTTTATTTAAAAGTTAATTATTTTTTGAATAGGTAATACATTAATATGTCTCAAATTTTATTTTTTATTTTTATTTTTGTTTTTGAGACAAGATCTGTCTCTGCCACCCAGGCTGAAGTGCAGTGGTGCAGTCAGGGTTCTCTGCACCTTCAAACTTCTGGGCTTAGGTGATCCTCCTGCCTCAGCCTCCTGAGTAGCTGGGACTACAGGTGCGTGCCACCACACCTGGCTAATTTTTGTATTTTTTATAGAGTCAGGGTTTTGCCATGTTGCCCGCGCTGGTCTCCAACTCCTGAGCTCAAGCAGATCCGCTTGCTTCAGCCTCCTAAAGTGCTGGGGTTATAGGTGTGAGCCACTGTGCCTGGCCTCTAAATTTAAAAGGTGTAAGAGGACACATTAAAAATTCTTCCTTTCATTCCTACTCAACTGCTGAGTTCTCTCCTCCACAAAGTCAGTGTCATCAGATTCTTATGTATTCTTCCAGAAATATTTTATGTATATGCATATGGTTTCCCATCCTTTTTATACAAACGATACTTCAGTACCTATTCCTATATTGCTTCTTCTATGTCACATAGTGTTCTGTACCTTACTTTTTTTACTTCTTGGAAAATTACATTAAAAGCTTTCATCTTTTCTATTTTTAAATATACTTTTTGTTTTAGAATAATTTTGGATTTGCAGAACAGTTGCAGAATAGTACAACGTCCCCATATACACCTCACCCAGTTTCAGTTTCCACTGACAGTATCCTACTGTGGTTCATTTGTCAAAACTAAGAAACTAGCATCAGTATGTTACTGTTAACTGGAGACTTGCTTTGGATATCACCAGTTTTTCCATTAAAGTTCTTTTTCTGTTTCAGGAACCATCCAGAAAACAAGATTGCATTTAGTTGTCATTTCTCCTTAGTCTCCTCTTGACAGTTTTTCCGAGGTTTTTTTTTTTTTTTAATGGAAGTTTTAAGAAGTACTGGTGATTTATTTTAAGACATACACTCTAAAAAACAAAAGTGTTGAATCTTACTTTTTGTCAGCTGGATGGGAGTAGTAGTGGTGGTGGTCCTTTGCTCTTTTCCCATGTTTGAGTTTTATGTTTGGAAGTCTGTGAGGTCAGCCTAACCACCTATGTATTTTATGCCTCTCTTCTCCCCAGACTTTTATAGTTCATTTACTCCTCACCGGATGGAGGCTGTAAGAACTTTGGGATGTGAGAACAGATGAACAGATTCCTGGGGGTTGGAAGGGAGGAAGATATACAAAAATGGTCACCATGCTGAAAGAAGGAAAGGGGTATCAAACCAGGGGAGGGAAGTAGACACTATGAAAATAACATCTGAATCTTTGCAACTTGAGTCTTGGGTTCTGAATAATTAAGTTTAAAAGAGTGGCAGGGACAAAAGAGAGGTCAAGTCAACTATTAACTTTTTGGGCCAAATTCTCCCAGATGTAGTATTTGTACTGAAACAATTTTTCTAGTGGACCCAGCAAAATAAAAAACAAATAAAGCCCCTACTTCCTCGATTTAACCAAGTCAAACCAAAAGGTAAAAATACCTCTTAGCTGCCTTGAAGTGCAAGACAAGCATTTAAAAAGACAGTTCAGTCCTTGTTTAAATCTTTTTCTGATTTGATAGAGGAAGGTGGAAAATAGTGGACTCCTGAGGCAGGAGGTAGAAAGGATGCTATAGAGAACTTGAAAGATGAGAGAAAGGGGAGCTTAAAGGCAGCTCAGAAGACAAACAGGGATTTTTACAGTTTTTACTAGATCTTGAATTACCTTTACTCACAGCCAGATGAAAGCTGTATACCAGAGATTTCCCCCAGTAGGACAGGCAGCTAACCAGATACGCATCTTGAGTTGTGGTGAGGCGTAAGCCACTACTACTTTATAATTTAGTATTTGTATCCCATTTACTTTCAAAATACCTAAGAACTCCAAGATTAGAAATAGAGTGAGTGGATGCGTTAGGGCCTCTGAATTAAGCAGTTGACAACACCTGTACTACAGTTTAATTCTGCTCTGAACATACAGTTTCCGTTCAAATGTTATTTGAGCTAAACTGCTTTTGAACTTTGAGAGAATATTTAAGCCTATCAATTACTCATACCTTAGTGTGAATCATTTAAGCAAATTATTGCCATTCTCCTTAACACTTTGCTGACATCAGATACTGTGGAAGTAAGAATGTTGATAGGAGAGATAATTTTATAATTTACATCTGGTCTTAGTCCATTCAGGGTGCTATAACAGAATACCATATTCTGGGTGGCTTATGAGCAAGAAAAATTTATTTCTTACGGTTTTGGAGGCTGGGAAATCCAGGATCCAATTATGACAGATTTTGTGTCTGGTGAGGGCCAGCTTCTTGGTTTGTAGTTGACCATCTTCTTTCTGTATCTTCACATGGGAAAAGGGGCAAGGGAACTCTCCAGATCTCTTATAAGAATATTAATCTCACTGATTAGGTCTCTGCCCTCATGAACTAATAACCTACCAAAGACTTCATCTCCTAATACTCTCACATTAGGTGTTAGGATTTTAATGTATGAATTTGTGGGGGAGGACACAAACATTCAGTCTGTAGTACATCTCTTGTGCAGGATAGTGCTGGACCCTGCAGTTGTTGCTTTGGGTGACATTTAAACATTGAGCATAGACTGGTGATTGGAAGCACTGGTGTTGGAGCAAGGACAGGTCTGGATTAGACAGAACCTGGCCCTCCTTAATCATTCCACATATGGTAACTAATATATCTTCATCCACCCCTGTGTGACCATTATTATTCTTGTACTTTATTTTAGAACACAGCATTCAAATATTAGAAAGTACAAAAAAGATTTTGGGTAAGTTTCCCACCCATGTGTAGCAAGATATAAAGAGTTTCTTTCTGTGGCCACACCCAGTTCCTTCTCACTCACTACTTCCTCCTTAATACCTGGCAGCCATTATTCTCCAATTTCTATAGTTTTGTCATTTCAAGAGTCCTGTATAAATGGGATCTTATTGTATATATATTTTTGGGATTTTTTTTTAATTCAGCATAATTCACTGGAGATTCATACACAGGTTATTACTCTGTTTCCATAGTTCCTTTTTTATTGCTGAGTAGTATTCTGTGGTATGGATGTACCACGGTTTATTCACCCATTGAAGGATATCTAAGCTGTTTCTAGCTTTTGACTCTTATAAGTAAAGCTGCTGTAAACGGTCATGTATAGGTTTTTGTGTAAACATCACTCTTCATTTCTCTGGAATGAATGCCTAAGTGTTCAGTTGCCAAGTTGTATGGTAGTTGCATGTTTAGGTTTTAAAGAGATTGCCAAACTGTCTTCCATAGTGTCTGTACTATTAATATTTTAAATTCCCTCTAACAATATATGAATGTTAAAGATGGAATTATATCCCCACAAATTTCATATGTTGAAGCCCTAACCCCTAGTACCTCAGAATGTGATTGTATTTGGAAACAGATTTTTCTAAAAAGTGATTTTTGTTGAAATTGGGTCTTTAGAGTGGGCCCTAAGCCATCTGACTGATATCCTTAAAAGAAGAAATTTGAACACACAGAGAGACACCAGGGATATGTGCAAACAAAAGAAAGACCATGAAAGGGCACAGAAAAAAGATGGTACCTGCAAGCCAAAGAAAGAGACCTCAGAAGAAACCAAACCTGCTGATACCTTAATCGTGGACTTCTAACCTCCGGAACTGTAAGAAAAGACATTTTGCTGTTTAAGCTACCCAGTCTGTAGTATTTTGTTATGGTTGCTCTAGGAGAATAATAATATGAGTGATCCAGTTTTTTTGCAATTTGATTCTTCACTGTTTTGTTTTGTTTAGCCATTGTGATAGGTTTGTAGTGATGTCTCACTATGGTTTTAATTTGTATTTTCCTGGTGGCTAATGATGTTGAACATCTTTTCATGTGCTCGTCATCTGTATATCCTCTTTGATGAGATGTCTGTTCATGACTTCTGCCCTTCTGCCTGTTTTCTATTTGGATTTTTTTTTTTTTAAACTGGTGGGTTTCAAGCCTTCTCTATATATTCTAGAAACTAGTTCTTTGTTGAATATGTGGTTTGTTAAGTAATTTATCCCACTCTATAGCTTGTCTTTTCATTCTCTTAAGATGGTTGTTCACAGAGCAAATGTTTTTAGTTTTGATGAAATTCCAGCTCTAGATCCTGAAAATTTTGGAAAACTTTTCTTCTAAAAGTTTTACAGTTTTTCACTTTTCATTTAAGTCCATGATCGGTTTTGTATAGGGTGTCAGACTTAGGTCAAGGTTCTTCTTTCTTTGCTTCCTTCCTTCCTTCCTTCCTTCCGTCCGTCCGTCCGTCCGTCCTTTCTTTTTGCCTGTGGATATTCAGTTGCTCCACCACCATTTGTAGGAAAGGCAATCTTTCTCCATTGAGTTGTTTTTGTACCTTTGTCAAAAAGCAATTGGGCATATTTGTGTGTTTCTATTTCTGAGTTTTCCTGTTTTATTCATTTATTGGGTTAACTGATTCCTTCTACTGTATTGTTTTCCAAAATTGTTTTACGTAGTCTTTCTTTGCCTCTGTATGTAACTTTTAGGATAATTTTTTTTCTATATTTACAAAGAATTTTGATAGAATTATGCTAGGAATTGCATTTAACTCATATAAATTGAGAGATAATTGGCACATTTCTATAGTGAGTCTGCAAATCCATGAATATGTTATGTCTGTCAGTGTTTTATAGGTCTTTGATTTCTCTCATCAGTATTTTGTAGTTTCCAGCACACAAGTATTATACATATTTTGTTAGATTTATAACTAAGTATTTAATTTTTTTGGAGTGATTATAAATGGTATTGTTTTTTAAATTTCATTGTTCATATGTTCATTGCTAGTATTATATGTTTGTCTTATATCCTGCAGCCGTACAGAACTCACTAGTTCTAGGATTTTTTGCTAGATTTCTTGGGATTTCCTATATAGGCAATTATTTGCAAATAGGGGTAGTCTTACTTCTTTTCTTTTATCTGTATGCCTTTTATTTCCTTCCCTTGTTATTGCACTGATTAGAACTTCCAGAACTGTATTGAAAAGATTGGTGAAAGTAGACATACTTGCGATGTTCTTTTCTTTTCTTTTTTTTTTTTTTTTTAAAGACAGGGTCTCACTCTGTCACCCAGGCTGAGTGCAGTGATGTAATTATGGCTCAGTGCAGCCTCGACCTCCTGGGCTCAAGTGATCCTTCCACCTCAGCCTCCTGAGTAGCTAGGACCACAGGTGGGCACCACCACACCCAGCTAATTTTTTTGTTTTTTGTTTTTGTTTTTGTTGTTCTTCAGACAGGATTTCCCTATGTTGACCAGGTTGGTCTTGAACTCCTGAGCTAAAGCAGTTTTCCCACCTTGGCCTCCCAAAGTGCTGAGATTACAAGTCTGAGCCACTGTGCCTGGCTGCCATGTTCTTTATCTTAGGACAAAGTATTCAGTCTTTCACAATTGAATATAATATTAGCTTTAAGTTTTTAATGCAAACTCTTCATCAAGTTGATGAAGTTCCCCTTTATTCATATTTTTCTAAGAGGTTTCGTAGGTACTGAATTTTGCCTATTGCTTTTTTTGCAAGAGTTCATGATTATGTGATTGTTACCTCCTTTAGCTTGTTAATATGATTTTCCAATATTCAGTCAACTTGCCATCCCTACAATAAACCCCACTTGATTACTTTGTATAATCTTGCTGTGTATTGCTGAATACTATTTGCTAATATTTAGTTTAGGATTCTTAGGTTTATATTCATATCTTTGCCTAGTTTTGGCATTAGTGTATTATTAACTTAATAAAATGAAATGGAAAGTGTTCCCTCCTCTTCTGTTTCTCTTTTCTGTTTCAATCTTCAACATGGACAATTCTCTTCTGTTTCTGGAAGAGACTGTGTAGAATTGGTGTTAATTCCTTTTAAAATATTTTGTAGACTTCTCCACCTGGGCTTGGAGATTTCTTTTTTCTTTTTTCTTTTTGAGTTTTATAAATTATGAATTTATTTTACTTGATAACTAAAGAACTATTCAAATTATCTATTTTATATTAGATGGATTGTGATAGTTTGAGAAAGTGGCCCATTTAATCAAAGTGTGTAGAGGTGTTCGTAGTACTGTCTCTTGCTGTCTTCAGAGGCTGCCATGATATCTCTGCTGCATTCGAAATATTGGTAATCTGTGTTGTCTCTTTTTTTTTTTGCTCTTGAGATGGAAGCTTAAATTATTGTTTTGAAATTTTTTTCCTCTTTTCTAATGTATACATTTAGTGCTATAAATTTCCCTTTAGCATGGCCTTAGCTATGTTCCATGTATTTGGATATATTGTAGTTTCATTTTTCATTCAGTTCAATATGTTTTTTTATTTCCCTTGAGACTTCCTATTTGGCTCTTAGGTAGTGTAAATTGCTGTTTATTCGTGTATCTACTGTACATTTAAGCCATTGCTAATTATTTACCATCCTAACTAACACTGTCAGAAATAACATCCTTTAACCAGGCATGGTGGTTCATGCCTGTAACCCTAGCCCTTTGGGAGGCCAAGGCAGGAGGATCCCTTGAACCTAGGAGTTCAAGACCTGCCTAGGCAACATAACGAGATGTTGTCTCTACAAAAAAAAAAAAAAAAAGAATTAACAAATTAGCTAGGTGTGGTGGTACATGCCTGTAGTCCTAGCTACTTAGGAGCTGACGTGGGAGGGGTTGCGTGAGACAAAGAGTTCTAGGCTGCAGTGAGCTAGGAAGGTGCCACTGCACTCCTGCCTGGGTGACAGAGCAAGAAAGACCCTGTATCTTAAAAAAAACAACAACAAAAACAAACAAAACTTTGGGCAGCTTCCATCTTCTGAAGCTGAGTTTTCTAGACTTTTGTAAATGTTATAAGAACTTATGCTTCATTTATTTATTTTTAATATGCCCCATCCCTCATGCAGCATCTAGACTTAGGCTTTTATTGGATGAAATGGTCTTACATAATGTATACTAAGTTGGAATTAAATTTAAAAAAAAACTACCCTGATCTCATCAGCATACGTTATATATCAAAACATTGCTATGTATCCCGTGAATATGTACAATTATTTTTCAATTAGAAAAACAAGTAAAATAAATACTTTAAAAATATGTGCCCAGCCTTGATTGCTATTATAGTTATACATATTACCTAGGTCGATAATAAAAGAATATATGCCCAAGTGGAATCTGAAAGTGGGAGACAATCCTCAACATGGACAAAGTAGAGAAAAAAAAAAAAAAAAAAATATATATATATATATATATATAAAATGGGAGACTAATTCCTATTTCATAAACTCCTCAAAGTTGGATTTGGGCAGACTGCTGAGTAGATCTTTCTAATGAGTTTTACCATTAACCTACTTTCACTCTGCCACCTTCTCATGAGATTTTTTAGAAATGTTACTTAGTTACTAAGTGGTTGAAGATTGTTCTTTTATCTTTCTGTTATTGATTTCCAGTTTGAGTCCATTTGGGTCAGAGAAGAGATTCTGTATGATTTTGTTATTTTAAGTTTGTTGAAATTTGCTTTATTGCTCAGGTCTGTCTTGGTATGATCTATCTTAGTTTGTGATCCATGTGCATTTGGAAAGCAATTTGTATTCTGCTTTTTTGTGGTGGATTGTTTTATAAATGTTGATTAGATCTGGTTGGTTGATGTAGTGTTGAGTTCTTCTGCATCCTTGTTGATTCTCTGTGTAGTTGTTCGATAGACACTTGTTGAGAGAGAGAGAGAAAGAAAGCAAGAGATATTGAAGAGATATCTACAATTATAACTGTGCGTTTGTCTGTCTTTTTGGTTCTTTAGTTTTTGCTTCACATATTTTTCAACTTTGTTATTTGGTGCGTACACATTTAGGATTGCTATGTCTTCTTGTTGAATTGGCCCTTTTATCATTATAAAATGTACATCTCTATCTCTGGCATAGCCATTCTCACTTTTCTTTGGTTAATTTTTTTTTTTTTTTTTTTGAGACGGAGTCTTATTCTGTCACCCAGGCTGCAATGCAGTGGCATGGTCTCGGCTCACTGCAGCCTCTGCCTCCTGAGTTCAAGCAATTCTCCTGCCTCAGCCTCCTGAGTATCTGGGATTACAGGTGCACGCCACCACACCCAGCTAATTTTTGTATTTTTAGTAGAGACGGGGTTTCGCCACACTGACCAGGCTGGTCTCGAACTCCTGACCTCGTGGTCCGCCTGCCTCGGCCTCCCAAAGTGTTGGGGTTATAGGCATGAGTCACCGGCCCGGCCTGGTTAATGTTTACATGATTTATTTTTTCCATCCTTTTACTTTTAGCTTGCCTTTTTAGTATATTTGAAGTGAGTTTCTTGTAGGGAGCAATTAGTTGGGTCATGTTTTTTAATCTACTCTATTAACATGTTTTTTAATGACTATATTTACACTAATATATTTACTGTAGTTGTTGCTGTGTTAAGGCTTACGTCTGCCATTTTATTTTCTATTCATCTCTGTTTCTCTTATCTGTTTTCTTTTTCCTCCCTTTTTATGGGTTCTTTGAGCATATTTTATTTTGTTGAGACAAGGTTTCATTCTGTTGCCCAGGCTGGAGTGCACTGGTGCCATCACAGCTCACTATAGCTACTGGGCTTGAGTGATCCTCCCACCTCAGCCCCCTAAGTAGCTAGGACCATAGGTGTGTGCCACCATATCTGGCTAATTTTTTTTTTTTTGAGACAGAGTCTTCCTCTGTCGCCCAGGCTGGAGTGCCATGGCGAGATCTCGGCTTACTGCAACCTCCACCTCCTGGGTTCAAGCAAGTCTTCTGCCTCAGCTTCCCAAGTAGCTGGGACTACACACATGTGCCACCACACCTGGCTAATTTTGTATTTTTAGTAGAGATGGGGTTTCACCATATTGGCCAGACTGGTCTTGAATTCCTAACTTCATGAGTTGTCTGCCTCAGCCTCCCAAAGTGCTGCGATTACAGATGTGAGCCAATGTGCCCAGCCCATCTGGCTAATTTTAAAAAATGTTTTGTAGAGGTAGGGTCTTGCTATGTTGCCAACATGCTGTGTTGCCCAGGCTGATCTCAAACTCCTGGACTCAAGCAATCCTCTTGCCTTAACCTTCCAAAATGCTGGATTACAGGCATGAGCCAGCATACCCAGCAAGCATATTTTAGAATTCTGTTTTGATTTATGTGTTTTGTTTTTGAGTGTATCTCTTTGTGTATCTTTTTTGGTGGTTGCTCTAGGTATTAATATTATATACATAATTTATTACAGTCTACTGTTGTCATCATTTAACCAGTTTGTGTGAAGTGTAGAAACCTTACCTCCTTTATGGCTCTTTACCCCATTTGTAATGTAATTGTCTTACAGTGTTTCCTGTACAGACATTTAGAATCATGTCAGACAGCTATATCCTTGTTTCAGGTGTCAAACATATTTTAGACAACTCAAGACAAGGGAAGCCTATTGTATTTTCCCTTATTTTTGCTTACTACCTTTTTTTGTTTGTTTGTTCCCACTCTTCTGTGGTTTCCTCTTTTACCATTATCTATTTAGAAATTTTCTTTTAGCCATTCTTTTGCGGTATATATGTCAGTAAAAGTTTTGCTTAGTTTTTCTTCCTTTGAGAATGTTTTGATTTCTCCCTCTAGCCTATAATATATTTTTACTGAATATAGTATTCTGGGTTGATAGTCTTGTTTCATCACTTGAAAAATATTGTACCACTCTCTTCTGGCATCCATGTTTTTTTTGTTTTTGTTTTTGGTTTTTGAGACAGTGTCTCCCTCTATCTCCCAGGCGGAAGTGCAGTGGTGTAATCTTGGCTCACTGCAACCTCCACCTCTTGGATTCAAATGATTCTCCTGCCTCTGCCTCCTGAGTAGCTAGGACTACGGGCGTGCGCCATCATGCCTGGCTAATTTTTTTGTATTTTTAGTAGAGACAGGGTTTCACCATGTTGGCCAGGCTGGTCTTGAACTTCTGATCTCAAGCAATTCACCTGCCTTGGCCTTGCAAAGTGCTGGGATTACAGGTGTGAGCCACCACACCCAGCTGGTTTTGTTTTCTTAAAAAATTCATTCATTCATTTTGTTTAGAGATGACATCTTGCACTGTCACCCAGGCTGGAGTGTAGTTGCAAGATCATAGCTCACTGCAGCCCCAAGGTACTGGGCTTAGTGAGGCTCCTGCTGGAGCTTCCTAAGTAGCTAGGATACAAGTGTACACCACCTCATATATATATATATATATATATATATTATATATATATATATATATATTTTAAATACTTTCAACTTTTAGATCCATGGGGTACATATGGGTGCACATGTAGTTTGTTACATGGGTGTAGTACATGATGCTGAAGTTTGGGGTATGAATGGTCCTGTCACCCAAGTAGTGAGTAAAGTACCCAATAGGTAGTTTTTCAGCCCTTACCGCCCCGCCCCCGGTAGCCACAGTGTCTCTTGTTATCATTATGTCCCTGTATACCCATAGTTTAGCTCACACTTACAAGTGAGAACATGTGGTGTTTGGTTTTCTGTTTCTTTGTTAATTCACTTAAGATGATGTCCTCTAGCTGCATCCATATTGCTGCAAAGGACTTGATTTCCTTCTTTTTTTATGGCTACGTAGTATTCCATGGTATATTTGTCCACATTTTCTTTATCCAGTCCACCATTGTTGGGTGCCTAGATTGATTCTATGTCTTTGCTATTGTGAATAGTGGTGCAATGAACATAGAAGTGCATGTGTCTTTTTGGTAGAGCAATTTATTTTCTTTTGGATATATACCTAGTAATGGGATTGCTGGGTCGAATGGTAGTCCTGTTTTAAGTTATTTGAGAAATCTCCAAACTACTTTCCCCACTGGTGGCTGAACCAGTTTACATTCCCACTAACAGTATGTAAACGTTATCCTTTCTCTGCAGCCTTGCCATCATCTGTCATTTTTTTTGACTTTTTAATAATAGCCATTCTGGCAGGTATGTTTGCATGTCTCTGATGACTAGTGATATTGAGCATTTTTTCAGGTTTGTTGGCTGCTTGTATGTCTTCTTTCGAGAAATGTCTGTTCATGTCTATTGCCCACTTTTTAATAGGGTTGTTTGTTTTTCGCTTGTTGAATTAAGTTCCTTATAGATTCTGGATATTAGACCTTTGTCAGATACATAATTTGTGAATGTTTTCTTCCATTTTGTAGGTTGTCTGTTTACTATGTTGATAGTTTCTTTTGCTGTGCAGAAACTCTTTAGTTTAATTAGGTCCCACTTGTCAATTTTTGTTTTTGTTGCAGTTGCTTTTAAAGACTTAGTCATGTTGCCAAGGCTGATGTCTAGAATGGTATTTCCTAGGTTTTCTTGTAGGATTTTTATGCTTTTAGGTCTTACATTTAAGTCTTTAATCCATCTCGAGTTAATTTTTGTATATAGTAAAAGGTACTGTCCAGTCTCATTCTGCACATGGCTAGCCAGTTATCCCAGCAGCATTTACTGAATAGGGAGTCCTTTCCCATTGCTTGTATTGTCCAAGAGCAGATGGCTGAGGTTTGTCTGTATTTTGGGGTTCACTTTTCTGTTCCATTTGTCCATGTGTCTGTTTTTGTACCAGTATCATGCTGTGTTGGTTACTGTAGCCTTATAGTATTGTTTGAAGTTGGGTAATGTAATACCTCTGGCTTTGTTCTTTTTGCTTAGAATTGCTTTGGGTACTTGGGTCCTTTTTTGGTTCCAGATGAATTTTAGAATAGTTTTTTCTAATTCTGTGAAAAATGATATTGGTTGTTTGATTGGAATTGCATTAAATCTGTAGATTGCTTTGGGCAGTATGGCCATTTTCATGATGTTGATTATTCTAATTCATGAACATATAATGTTTTTCCATTAGTTTGTGTTCTCTATAACTTGTTTAAGTAGTGTTTTATAGTTCTTTCTGTAGGGATCTTTTACCTTCTTGGTTAGATGTATTCCTACGTATTTTATTTTTGTGTGTGTGGCATTGTAAATGGGATAGTGTTTTGGATTTGACTCTCACCTGCAATGTTATTGGTGTGTAGAAGTACTACTGATTTTCGTACATTGTTTTTGTATCCTGAAACTCTACTGAGCCCGTTTATCAGTTCTAGGAGCCTTTTGATGGAGGCTTTAGTGTTTTCTAGGTATAAAATCATATTACAATGATAAGAGATAATTTGGCTTATTTTCTTAGATATATGCCTCTTATTTCTCTTGCTTAATTGCTCTGTCTAGGCCTTCCTGCCTGTTCTGAATTAATTTATTATTTTTTAATTTTTATTTATTTTTTTATGAGACAGAGTCTTGCTCTGTCACCCAGGCTGGAGTGCGGTGGCACAATCTCCGCTCACTGCAAGCTCCACCTCCCGGGTTCACGCCATTCTCATGCCTCAGCCTCTCCAGGAGCTGCGACTACGGTGCCTGCCACCACGCCCAGCTAATTTTTTGTGTTTTTAATAGAGACAGAGTTTCACCATGTTTGCCAGGATGGTTTCGATCTCCTGACCTTGTGATCCGCCCGCCTTGGCCTCCCAAAGTGCTGGGATTACAGGCATGAGCCACCGCGCCCGGCCCTAAATTTTTTTTTTTGAAGATGAGAATCTTGCTATATTGCCAAGACTGGTATTGAACTGGCCTGAGCAGTCTTCCTGCTTGAGCCCCCATCATGAGCCACTTCAGTTGGTGGTTTTTGATGAGAAATCTGCTTTCATTTGAATCGTTTTTCTTTTCTCTTGTAGATAAGATTTCATTTATTTTTTGAATGCTTTCTTTGTCTTTAGTTTTCAAAAGTTTAATTAGGGTATAACTTGGCCCAGATTTTTTTTTCTGTGTCCCTCCTCTTTCTGCTTCATTCACCTTCTGTGTCTTTGGATTGTTTGCCAAATTAGGGAAGTTTTTAGCCCTTAATTTCTTCAAGTACTTTTTCAATCCTCCCCTCCCTTTCTCCTCTACTTCTGGGACTCCAATGAACAAATGTTTGGTCTTTCATATAGTCTCAGTGGTCCTTGAGGATCTGTTCATTTGTTGTTCAGTCTGTGTTCTTGTTATTATCATGCAATTTCTACTATGTTTTATTGATTCCTTCGTTTGTGCCCTCATTCTGCTTTTGATCCCATTTACTGCACTTTTATTTGATTATTGTATTTTTTGGTTCTAAAATTTCCATTTGGTTCTCTTGTATTTTCTGTTTGGTTGCCAAGACTGTGTGTTTTCTTAGTGAGGCTTTCTGTTGTTTTATTTGTTTTAAACACGTTCATAATTCCTTGTGGAAGCCTTTTCATCATGGATGCTTTAAAATCATTGTCAGCTCATTCTAACAGCGCCCCATGTGGGCTCCACTCACACAACAGAGATGGAGAATGTTGGAGGTGGGAGATCATTACTAGATGAATGTGTTGGATCCCTACTTGGCTTTCTCTCACTTCATACTCCTGAGGGGTATTATATGCTTCCTTACAGACTTTCGAGAATGGAAGTCTAGGCCCTCCACCTGACCTTCTGGCATGGGTGAGGATGAGGCCAGTGTTTTGTATAGTTTTGGCTAGAGTAGCACTATTTTTGTCTAAAAATTGTCTTTCCTGCTGGACTCCTCCTTCCTGGTCTTTTGACTGGAGGCTTTTGTTGAGGCTTTATTTTTGTCTTCCCCTGTTGGTATTTCCAGGTTGCCAGTTTTACAGCTGCAAGTCTGAGATGTGATTAGGCAAAACGAAAACTCAAGGGAAACTTACCACTGAGTTGTTCCTTGGGTCCTGAGGCCCCTAGTCAGTCTGCATTCCTTTCTCTACCATTCACAGACCTCTTATGCTTGTTTTATATGTAATGTGTAGCACTTTTATTTGTACTTGGTGAGAGGAGTAGGAAAAACTATATCTATCCATCTTCCAGGAAGTAGAACACCAAGTCACTCCTTTTAGAAAACCTCCAGTGACTCTCTGTTGCCTATAGATCATCATCTAAGTTTCTTAGTCTGTTATTCAGAGAGCTTTTTAATCTATACAGAATCTTAGCTTTTCTCTCCTCTTCCACCTACTCCTGTGTGTCTCTATCATACCATTTGATGTTCTATAGAATTCTATAGGATTCTGCGTTTCTACTCTCTCTATACCATGACCTTGGTCAATTTGTTCCTCTGTCTAAAATGCCCCAATCCTTCATCTCAAGGCTATGTACCCCATCACCTTGTAATTTGCAAGCTATTAGGTGTTTGACTGGATCATCAGTTGTTCCAGAAGATGTGAAGCTGAAACTATTGAAAAATGTCAAAATATTATGTTCTGCACTAGAATAGTTTGTCCTTCTAAAGTAAGGTAATGATTGTAAATTTGGTTGTTAATATATCAGTATCACCAGCCACTGATTGTGGAGCATCTACTCTTTGTTGAATATTGGACTTAAACATTGGAATGGTAGATAATTTAAGGTTTATATTTAGTTAAATGGCATTTCTTTAAGAATAAAGCATTAGTAGTGCTAAATGATACCTCCTTATTTTAATCTATCTTAATAATGATAAAGACTTGGCCAGTGGTTTTGAATCCTAGCTGCATATGTTGTTTACCTGGGGAGCTCTGAAATAATTGCCGTGCCTAGGTCTAAACCCAGAGATTTCCATTCAGTTGATTTGAACTGGGGCTCTCGCATTGACTTTTTTTAAAAGCTCCCCAAATGATTCTAATATATAGCTGGGTTAAAATATAAGTGAACACCAGTAGTTTCAGTCACTTTTGAAGTTCTTTCCCGGAATGCTTCCAGCTGTGCAGCTTTTAACTTTATACTTCAAAGTTTTTACCTTAGCAGATTAAAAAAAAAAAAACCCTTGTACTTCCTGCAGATGACTCATCCAGGTGAGTCATTATATGAATTATGAGCTGGTTTGCAAAAGGAAGAAAACATTTTGTGGCAATAATTAAATTTCTGTAGACAATGTGAAATAACAAAATTCAAGATTGTTCTCTCAAAGATTTTAAAAAATTCTCTTATTGATTTTTTTAAAAGGTGGTTGCAGAAACAGTACAGAGCGTATAGCATCCTATATAATCCATTGATACTGTAGAATTTTTTGTTGAATTAATAGTCTTAATCTCTCTTCGAGTGTTTACTTTTTGTCAGATACTAAGATACGTAGTTGGCACGAATATAGATAATAAAGAATTTACTGCTACAGCAGAGAAATCAAACATTAGTCGTGATTAATATATGAAACACTCTTGAATCTTATGATAAAACTGGTGTAAACATTTGGCATCTAAGTAGTTAATGTATTTAATTTAAGAGACTGACAGACTTTTAGTTTCTAATAATAAAAGCAGTTGGGGATAAGGAAACAAGGGCAAGGCAGAGGAAGAAAAAAAGGAGAAAAGAGGTCAGTTAATAAAGAACATAGAGAAAAAATAGACTCAAAGATAAGAATTCAATTAACTTTGTGACAACAAAGACTTTCCTCTGAGAAAGAAGAAATTAGGTGCTCTAGTTCATTATTTATTTTAGGGCCATATACTCAATTTGGTTCATTATATTATGACTTCAAAGCACGGGAAGAATTATAAAATGACACTGACCTTTTTCCCTACACATAGTAATTTATTAAGCAATAAATTTCTAGTTTCTTACAGAAACTGGCATGACTGAGGGGACTACTTTAAAGGGGCTGATGCTTCATGTTAGGTAAATCTCTAGGAATGGTAGTAAGAACATTATTAGATAATTGTCAAAGTATTTGTCAGATTTTGTTTTTCTAAATGTATATGCTGTAACTTTAATATATATTTTTTATGGAATCCAAGAATTTTGAAGAAATTTGATCATGACAGGATTTCTAAGGCCATGAGAAGGCATTAATTTTTATTATGCCTAAAGTTTTCTATGGACTTAATAGTATGATTATACTGTTGATCCTTGAACAACAGGTTTGAACCAGGTGGGTTCACTTTATGTGAATTTTCTTCTACATCTGTCACCCCTGAGACAGCAGGGCCAACCTTTCCTCTTCCTTCACCTTCTCAACTGACTCAATGTAAAGACAACAAGGATGATGACGTTTTTGATGATCCATTTCCACTTAATGAATAGTAAATATGTGTTCTCTTTTTTATGATTTTCTTAATAACATTTTCTTTTCTCTAGCTTTATTCTAAGAATATATAATACATATAACATACAAAATATGTGTTAATCAGTTTTATGTTATTGGTAAGGCTCTGGTCAGCAGTAGGCTCTTAGTAGTTGAGTTTTTGGGGAGTCTAAAGTTATATGTGGATTTTTGACTATGTGGAGGGTAGGTGCCTGTAACCCCTGTATTGCTCAAAAGGTCAACTTACAATTAATACTTACAGTTTCGTTTCCAAATTTGTATGCCATGACTGGATTTCCGTCATTCTGGCAGGAGATAAAGATACCGACTCCCATGGACTCTTGTCTCTGATGAGCAGGGGTGGGGCAAGTCTCTGTACTCAAACATTGAGGGCAGATTTTGAAGTTACCCTTTATGCTTCTATATTTGGCATATGTGTCATATTACAAGTTTGGAAATGAGCTTACTGACAGAAGGGACCATGGAAAATAATCACTTTCCTTATTTCAAAAGAAAATAAATCTTTATAAAAATTAGCCCTTAAAAATATCTCCAAACTTAGCCATTTGTCTTATGTTCACTGACAGTATGCTTGGGACTTGTAGGGAAGGGACACACACACAATGGTAAATAAAAACTGGCTCAGTGCCTGACTTTGTAAAGCACATGTTTTTAATACATGCTAAATTTTATGCCCGGAAATGTAGGCTATGATGGAAATGTGCGAAGGGCCAGGTAAACAAGGATCAAATCACGCCAAGTCCCCCAAAAAGTGTAATACAAAGTGAACATCAGAAGGTCATTGGGAAAAACAGGAGAATGGGGTATTAAAACACAAGAAGACAGCAAAAACAGTGCTAATTTCTGTAGGTATGATGATGGATATTTGTGTGTCATGGTATTTTTTTTTCACAGAAGCTTTCATATGGATTTTCATGTCATTAGTGATTTAAGGATCTCTGTTTTAGGATTAGAAAATAATTTCATTTGTCCCTGTAATATATTAGAAAGGAGGGCAAGTGTAACATTTGCAGTGTTTTCTTTTAAACATTTTTCTGATAGAAGATTATATAATCGGTTTGGTTTTAGATCAAGAAAATAAGATTAAGACCTAATTAGATATTTTTATAGACTTGATTTTAAATCAGGAATTACTGCTTTTAAAACACTTTGACCAAAAAGATGATCCTTGCACTTAAATATCACCAAGTAAAACTACTTGGTAAAATATGGTTGTATATTATTCTATTTACATACATTTATTTTGGTCCCAACTCATGATTGTAAAGCCTGTGAACCCCAAAGTGTTCTGAATCATCAAACTATAGCAAATACAAATGAAAAAAAAAAACTACATCAGATTTTTTTTCAAAGATGAGTGTGAAAAAATTAAGTCTAGGACTTGTTCTTACATATTAAATTACAAGTAAGAGCACGGGTTGTCTCCCCTATTTAAATATTTATCTCCTGAAAATTATTTCTTCATTTTCTTAGATTTTACTTGTCAACATACAGATTGAGGCTTTCTTAACATCTACCCTTTACTATATGCTCAGGTAGTATGTATGTATATATACATATAATTTTTAAAAATAATTTTTTAGAGACAGGATCTCTCTGTGTTGCCCGGCTTAGAGTGCAGTGACACAATTGTAGCTCATTGTAACCTCAAACTCCTGGGCTCAAGTGGTCTTCCTACCTCAGCCTCCCAAGTAGCTAGGGCTGTAGACATGCGCCACCATGCCCAGCATTTTTTTTTTTTTTTTTAAAAGACATGAGGTCTCACTATGTTGCCCAGGCTGGTCTTGAACTCCTGGGGTCAAGCAGTCCTCCTGCCTCAGCTTCCCAAAGTGCTGGGATTACAGATGTGAGCCACCACACCCGGCTACATATAATTGCTCATTGTAATAAACACTGTTTGAGTTCATATCATATCTTAAGTAATTCAACAAGTAAAAATGATATGGTTCCTTCTGTCAGTGAGCTCTTGTTAGAAGGGGAGATAGATGATGATGAATAATAATCATAATAATAGAGTGGAAGGTAAATGGTAGCACTGAGGAGGGAGAGAATGGGTACTCATTCTCCCCTTGAGTGTTGTGTCAGGGAAGGTTTCACAGAGAAGGTGAATCTAAGATAAGGTTAAAGCATGAGTAGAAATTTCATGGACAAAGGATTGTAGTAATGATGTTTCAGCAAAGATGACATCATAGGCCAGGGCTCAACCCATGAAACAGTTGCAAGTTCAGAGAGTTGCACTTGGTTTCTTGCTAATGAGAAAAACATGAAGTGGAGAGAGGCAGGAGGATGATCTGGAAAAGACTTAAGTCTTGTAAAAGAATTGGCTGTGGAGGACCATTCGGGATTTTCAAATTGAGTGAGAGAATTAATTTTGCAAGTGGGTAAAGGCGGTTGAGTCTGGAGTCAGGAAATGTTTCCGAGGTAATAGGTATTTGAGGCAATAGTGCTGTTGAGAAGAGGGTAGAATCAGCAGGCTGTGTGCCATTTGTATGTAGACGGTACAGGAAAAGAATAACTTGAGGCTTTTCTTAGATTTTTGCCTTTGGTTTTTATAATATGTATGTGGGTTTGGACATATGTTGAGGAATAATGTAGAAAAGCTAGTGACTTCTGACTGTAATTTTACCTAAATTTATTTTATTTTGAAATAATTTCAGACTTATAGAAAAATTGCAAAGACAATTCAAAGAATTACCATGTAGGGTTCACTCCACATTCTCCTAATGTTAACTTTTTACCATACTTGGTTTCATATTTTCATGAGGCAGTATTTGTTTCTGAACCATTTGGGAGTAATTTGTAGATATTATGCCCCTTAGCCCCTAAATACTTATGTCCCTTTATTCCTAAGTATGTCCCCCAAACAAGGATTTTTAAAAAATATATAACCACAATATAATCATCAATATCAGGAACTTAACATTGATGCAATACTCTCTAGAATTTATTTAAATTTTGCAGTATTTCCTAATTTCCTTTTAAGTAAAAGAGAAACTGTTTCCTCTGGTATAGGTTCCAGTTCAGGATTATATGTATTACTTTTGATTTTCATGTCTCTTTAATTTCCTTAATATAGAACACTTCCTCAGTCTTCCTTTGTGTTTCATAATATGACTTTTTTTTTTTTTTTTTTAAAGAGATGAGCTCTCACTATGTTTCCAAGGCTGGCCTTAAACTCTTGGCCTCAAGCAGTCCTCACACCTCAGCCTTCCAAAGTGCTGGGATTGCAGACATAAGCCACTGTGCCCAGCTGATAAATGACATTTTAAAAGAATTCCAGTCAGTTATTTTTTAGAAATATTTTTGCCATTTGAGTTTGTCTGCTATTTCCTCATGATTAGATTCAGGTTATGCATTTCTGACTAAAATACTACTGAAGTGATGTGTCCTCAGAATCTCTTAGCAGGAGACCCATACTATTGTTTTGTTCCTTTACTGGTGATGTATACCCGTACTATTTTTAGTAGAGACGGGGTTTCACCATGTTGACCAGGCTGGTCTCAAACTCCTGACCCCAAGTGATCTACCCGCCTTAGCTCCACAAAGTGCTAGGATTGCAAGTGTGAGCCACTGCGTCTGGCCTGAGCCTTTTCTTATATTCTGGCAACAAGTGTTTCAGAGTCATCTTGTACTTTCCTTATCCAGCCTTGAAATCTCTCATGTTTTCAAGCAGCCCTAATTCTTTTTAGGGGGAATGTTATTTAGAAATCAAGATCTGGGCACTCATGCTACTGAGAGATGTCTATTTATTTGTTTATTTATTTAAAGGGATTTGCTTACATGATCATGGAGGCTGGTAAGTCTGATCTGCAGAGTCAGCAAGCAGACTGGAGACCCAGAGAGAGCTGATGTTCTAGTTTGAAGGCCATCAGGCAGGAAGAGCTGGTGTTGTAAATGAAGTCTGAAGACAGTCCTGCTGAAGGAATGCCTCTTACTGAGAGTCAGTCTTTTTGTTCTACTCATGCTTTTGACTGATTTGATGAGGCCCACCTACATTACGGCAGGCAAACTGATTTACTCTACCAGTTAAATGTAAATCTTATCCAAAACACCCTTACAGAAAACAAGAAAATGTTTAACCAAATATGTGGACACACTGTGGCCCAGTCAAGTCAACACCTGAAATTACTGAAATTAACCGTCAGAGCCCTCCAAGTGGACAGAACCAGGGCATGCATACACACACATGCACACACACACACCAGGGCATGCATACACATACACATATACATATACACACACACCAGGCCATGTGCACACACATGCACACATGCATGCATGCATGCATGTATCCCTGTATCTATCTCTGTATAAAAACTATGAATACGCTGGATATGGTGGCTCATGCCTCTAATCCCAGCACTTTCAGATGCTAAGTCAGGTGGATTAGTTGAGGTCAGGAGTTCGAGACCAGCCTGGCCAACATGGTGAAACCTCATCTCTACTAAAAATACAAAAATTAGCCAGGCACTGTGGTGTGTGCCTGTAACCCCAGCTACTTGGGAGGCTGAGGCAGGAGAATTGCTTGAACCCAGGAGGCAGAGGTTGCTGTGAGCTGAGATCGTGCCACTGTACTGTAACCTGGGTGACAGAGCAAGACTCCATCTTAAAAAACAAAAACAAAAGCAAAAAGAAACTATGAAGACATATTCCTGTTCCAGCCATCATTACCGGGTTCATTCTAGCCTCCTTCCGCCCTTTCCATATTTGTACTACCTTTGACAATAAGAAGTCTGGTTTCTGCTGTTCACAGTATACTTATTTGCTCAATCTTAGAATACACAAAAAGTAATTTAGAATTGCTAATCCTTAACACTATAAAAAGCAAACCCACTTATTGGAATTCAGTGCTTACTTACAGTTCTCTTTTGTTTATGTCCTGAGAATATGTAGTAAAAATACTGTGTTCAAAAGTTACTTTGGTGGTTAGGTCTTCCTTTCTTCCTAAATTTTCCCTGAGTCATTTGAAATACCATCAGAGACATTCGTTTTGTTTGATTTCCATCTTAGATTTTTTTTCCTTTCTCATCTTTGTGGATCTCTTTATTTCTTTGAGTATATGAAGCATTAACATGATTCCAAAAGTCAGAACCATACAGAAAGCTATACACAGAAAAGTGTTGATCATCCCTCCCATCTTTTCTATCACTTCTCCAGTCCACTCATCTTCTCCATCCCCTATTTTCTGCTCCCTAGGTGATTACCCTGATTAATTTCTCATGTATTTAATTCTTTGGTTCTCTGTACACAAAATGGACAAATAAATGTCTATCTTCTTTCCTGTACAAAAAGTAACACACTAAATATATTCTTTTCTATTTTGTTTTTCCCACTTAACAGTATATACTGGATATCTATATTTTATAATGATATAGAGAGCTCTTTATTAATTTTTAGAGCTGCATAGTACTCCATTGTGTGGATCTACAGCTTGTTTATTCAATCACTTTCCCATTTGTGGACATTCAGGTTATTTCTGATTGTATTTTACAATTATAAATATCACTGCAATAAATAATCTTTGTAATATGTGTTTTTATATTGTTGAAATGTATCTTCTCCCTTGTTGCGTCTTATTTTGAATTTGTGCTTTCTCCTTTTTTTTTTTTTTTTTTCCTGGATTAACCTTGTTCATTTACTTTAAAAAATTCTAGGATTTTGATTTATGAATTAGATATGATTTTTAAAGTTCTCCACCTAGCTGATTTATTTTGTCTTTATTATTTCTAGTCTCTGTTTTCTGTTGGTTTAGTTTGTTCTTTTTGAATTACAAATGTTCAAGGCTGTATAGATTTTCCTCTGTTCAGGGTATTAAATGTGTAATTTTATATCTTTTTTTGGAAAATGTATAATTTTGAGGTAGAATGCTGTTTTTGTTTTTGATTTTGTTAATATCCAGTTTTATTAGAATTATGATCAGAGTGTTTGTGTTATTACTGCTTCATGAAATACACTGTTGCTTTTTACATTACCTAATATGTGTGCACTTTTTTTGGTCAATATTTATGTCCATTTGTGAAGGAGGTACAGTTTTTATTATCAGGGTATGTAGTTTTCAGTTAAGTTTATAAGTGTTTTTCAGTCTTACATATTATTAAAGTTATGTTCGTATGTCTGTACATCCCTGTACTTCTACTTTTTAAAGGTAGTTGCTGTGTGATGATAGGCGTACACAGTGGTTATATCTTCATTGTGAATTGCAGCTTCTAACGTTAAACAGTGTTTCTCTGTGTCATATTTAATGCTTTAGTATCAAGATCAGTACTCTTGCTTCCTTATTGTTTCTGTTTGCTTTGTATGCCTTTGCTTATCCCTTTTTTTAAATTAAAAAAAAATTTTTTTTTTCGCTTTTTGGTCTATGCTGTTTTAGGTTATCTCTTGAATAAGCATTTATTAGGTATTTTTTTAATAGCCAAATGAAAAAAATTTTAATGACTTATGTTTGATTTCAACTCTTATGTTGTAAATACTGTGTACATTGTTATATTTTTCTTTATTTCTCTGTGACGTGCTTTCTTTGCCTTTTCATCTTAAAATTTTTTTTTTTGGATATTTAGGCTTTGCTGTTTGTTGTTGTAGCAGCTACTTGTGCGTTTATGCCTTTTTAAAATGTCTTCATTTCGTTGTTTTCTTATTTAAGTTCATATGATCTATTATGTTAGTTTTTAATGGCGTCCTATAATTCTTATCTATTGCTATTTCAACAGTCAAAAGTTTATTTTACATTTTTCTTTTTCTCTTTCTTTTTCCATTTTTTTCAGTTGCATTATGTCTGTTTCATCCTCAATCCTTAATTGCAACTTCGTTTTGCTCTTAGATCTACAATAAAATATAATTTTCACCACCAGTTTTTTTGCTGAAGTTTACCTATTGGTTAGATATAGCTCAGATTTTAGTGGATTTCTTAAGAAGAACTCATGGTGACCACAATATTCCCTGAGTTCCTGCATATTAAAAATTGTTCTCCTGTAGCCTTAGTATTGGTAGTACAGGTTGGGTGGCAACAAGTCCTTGGTTCACACTTTCCCTTTTTATAATGTGGCCTTGCTTTCTATATGTTTTGTTGTTCTGAGAAGTCTGATGCCACTCTTAATTTTCTCGCCCTTGTAAGTTGCTTGAATCTTTTGTTTGGAATTCCTAGATCTTTTCCTTCTCATATTTTTAAAGTCTAATAGTTTTACTATAATATATCTTAGAATTGATTTTAACAGGTCAATTTTCCTTGCTACATTAGTGGGTTCTCTTAATGTGTAGAATCAGATTTTGTTTCTGCAAATTTTTTTTTGGATTAAAGTTTTAAATATTAATTCTGTTCTAATATTTTCTTTTTCTTCTTTAGGAACTTCAGTTACTCATATAGTTATACCTTCTTTGTTTACCTGCCATTTTACCAACTGTTCCTGTGATTATTTTTTTTACCTCATTGTCTCATTTTCATTCTCTTGGTTCTTTTCCTGTTTTCCTCAGTACCTTTTTATTAAGGTTTTAGTTTTCTCTATTTTTGACCAGGAATTTAGTCCTCACCTTTTCTCTCTTATTTTTTCTTTTTGCCCATTCTATTTTCAGGTTTACATTTCTGATTTATGATGGTTTTCATACTCCTGAATGCTTGTTTAAAGAGATACAATTCAGGCTGGGCGCAGTGGCTCATGCCTGTAATCCCAGAACTTTGGGAGGCTGAGATGGGCAGATGGCTTGAGCCCAGGGGTTTGAGACTAGCCTGGGCAACATGACAAAACTCATTCTCTACAAAAAATACAAAAAATTATCATCCCAGCTACTGGGGAAGGTGAGGTGGGAGGATCACTTGAGCCCAGGAGGTGGAGGTGGGGGTGAGCTGAGATCATGCCACTGCACTCCATCGTGGGTGACAGAGTGAGACCTTGTCTCAAAAAAAAAAAAAAAAAAAACAACAACAATTCAGTTTGGAATATTTATTACAATCTTCTACTTTGTTGTGGGTTTTTTGGAGGTGCTTTTCATTAGCTTAATTGTCCTAACGTTATTTTTTATTTTAGAAATTTTATATAGATGAAGATTGCAACAACTCTGTATGTCTGTGAGCAGGGCTGCTGTTGTAGGGGGTTTTATGAGATTGCTAATTCAAGTATGTCTTCCTCTGTCAGTGTAGCAAAGTGTGGTTTGTTTGTTGGATGGCTTTTTTTCACCTTTTGAGGGAGAGGATTTTGTATTTCTCAAGTAGGAGAGTGTGTGTGTGTGTGTGTGTGTGTGAGAGAGAGAGAGAGAGAGTATAAGTTCTTACAAAATCTTAAATTTCTTTTTGTATATAAGAATCTTACAGAATCTGAAATTTTCTTTTTAGTTTCTTTTTTCATCACCATGTAATTTCCAAAAACACACATTCTTTTCTTTTTACCTCCTTCCTTGTTTTGTATTAGTCAGGGCTTTCCAGAGAAATGGAAACAAAAGGATGGAGAGTTATATAGATATATATCTAAATACATATGTATATCTAGATCTAGAATGAGATTTTTTTTTTTTGTAAGAAACTGGCTCATGTTATCATGGAGGCTGAGAAGTCCCACCATCTGCAAACTGGAGACCTGGGAAGACCTGTGGTGTAAATTCCAGTCAGTCTGAAGGCCTGAGGACTAGGAGCAACAATGGTGTAAGTTCCAGCCCAAGGATAGGAGAAGACTGCTGTATCAAGCTGTAAGGCAGATAGAGAGAATTCAGCCTTTCTTCCTCCTTTTGTTCGGTTTGGGCTCTTAAGTTGAATGATGCTCCCTTACATTGGGGAAAGTAATTGCTTTACCTATTCCACAAATTCAAATGCTCGTCTTTTCTAGAAACACTCTAATAGACATAACCAGACATAATGTTTAACCAGATATTTGGGCATCTCGTGGCCCAGTCAAGTTAACACATGAAATTTACTGTCACACCTTTGATGCATTACCTTATCAAGACTACTTTCTTGAATCCTCCCTGTACTTTTAATTCCCTTCCCTGTAATTTTTTCTCATCTACGAGTGGTCTTCTTGAGGATTTTTTCACTTAGGCTGGGCTTTCTTTTTCTGTGGATGATTTTAGTTTATTTTAGGCTTTCTGTCCTCACCGCCAGCCCCCTTTTTCTTTTTGCACAATTTTTCTTCCCCTAGATCTATCTGTCCTCTCTGTAATGGGTTAGGGGAAAAGCTTGAGTAATATCTCCACTAGAATGGAGTTTATGTTTTCTACTTTACATAATTTGAAGTTAGTTTGTCTTGTATTAAAAGTGTGAAATTTGTATGGTTTTATTTGTTCTTTTAGCTTTTGAAGGTCTTTTTAGCTTTTGACGGTCATATTGGAGGATTTGGATTTACATGGCCACTAATACCTTGATTAACCCATGAGTTATGAAACTTTATACCAGTTGATAATTTTTTCCCTACTGAAACCAGAGTAGGTTACTTAGTGTTTCCGTATAATGCCAATGGACTGGATTAGCATTCAAGATGAAGCCTGTGTGCTTTCCTGATGTAGGATGAGTCCCTGGTTCTACAGTATTTTCCTTCATTAAATATAGACCCCATTCCCACCACGGGTTTGTATCTTAAGGCAAAGTCATTGCAACATCTTTTCTGCCACTGTATTTGCAAACCCTAAGATGGAACTCCTTTCGCCTTCCATTACACACATGGACGTATTTGTTATAAAGGAGATATATAACCCTCCAAAATGTAAAATGTGTAATCCAGGTAAGAGGTATAATATTCAGGCCAGGAGTAGTGTTGAGGAACTTCCTCATCTACAGTACGCACACAAGCACGCATGCGTGCACAGACACAGATACATACACCCGTGACATATTTAATGTCTGTCATGTTATAGAGGCCACCTGGTAACACACTAAATTACATTATACTTCCACAGTGTGAGGGTCTGGGGACTATACATAGATTTTTGTCTCAGTGATTGATAGATGGTATAGATTCCTAGGAGGGGAGGATCATAAGGAGGCCGTTCAGGAAGGATGATTGTCTCACTTCTAGTTCTTTAACCATTGAGACCAGTGTGAGTGGGCTTAAGCTAAAAGGGGTGTTTAATTGAGTAATTTTGGCATATCACCCCACACCAAATGGCAGCTGGGTTCTCTTAAGGTACTGAAGCCAGGGTGAGTGGTAAAGTAACTTGCTTAAGGTCACACACCTAATAAGCGGCAGAGTTCAGATCTGATCCCAGTTCAACCTGGTGCTAGCCTTAATCATGACAACCTGCTGCCTCTGCTCATTTTCCCCCCAAAATTTCTAGTAATGTCAAGAGCTCCATAGGCAGTGCAGAAGTCATTGAAAACCGGGAAGTGCTACTTTGGTGCCTCCTACCTAAGCTTTGTACTAGAAGCAGTGACACTTTAAGAAAGCTCTTTTAACTTTAAATCATTTTTTTGTAAAGGAAACAATTATCATAGTCCCTTATTTTTAAATATTAGATTTTGTGTTGTGCTTTTTCTTACAAAAACTATTTGTTCAAATAGCTGTTTTAGAGTATAGTAATAGTGGATGGCAAAAACATTGTTACCTCAATTCTTAGAAATACTTGCTAGCAAAAACTTATTTTTGACTGTCCAGAGGAATCCTAAAATTTTCTCTGTGCTGCCTTTGTGGATGGTATCATATAATCTGCCAAGTGAGAGGTTAGTGGCAGTCAGGAGCCATCTAAATATTTTGAGAATGTACTAGGAACTGAAAAGGCTTCATAGATACTAAAGTGAGAAAGTGAGGTGGGGGATAATAGTGAATATTGTAATAAAAGTTAAGATGTAATTTTATAAAATGGAAACAGCTGCATGTTAAATAGTGACTTTTTCCAAATTTTGAAATACAGATAATGAAAACTCACTTAGGCTGTAAAAGTAGTAAAGTCAAATAAGCCATTTCTGAAGCCAAAAGTTGGAGTTGACTCAGCATAAAGAAGGCTTTATAAAGTGCCCCTCTTCATTCATGATCCTAATGGGCCAGGTCTCAAAATATTTCAGTAAATATCCCTGAACTATGTAATTTAATATTCTGCTCAAAGTAAATAATGCTCTATTCATAGTTCTTTGGCATGTTTAAAATTATCTAAGCTTGCTTTTTCCTTCCTTTTTCTCCTGCTTCCTCTCTATTCTGCTAAGTGGCACCTAACTGAGAAAGCTGGCAGGATCATTATTCAACAGATATTTATTGCGCATTGGCCGTCTGCCAGGCGTTGTCCTAGGCAACAAATAGACACATTTAAATGACATAGGCAACATCTATTTTAGATTTCAGAAATAACTATTTTGGCTTTATTGACTGTATAGGTAAATAGATTGTTATTAAATTTGGATATGCTCTTTAGTGTTAATATGCATCATGCTCAAAATCTTTGGAATCTGTTTTTTTTCTGGATCAAACAATATGACATTTATTGATTATTAACCTGGAGATCTGCCTCGTCTTCTGACCAACCACTTCTGTGCACATATCAGCGTGAGTGGATATTGTGGACATAAATGTTGTTTTTCATAGTAATTTAATCACTTAACTAAAAGTGTAATAATGGTGATAGTGATAGTGAGAAGGAGACTGCTGGGAAAATGACTGTGGTCACGAAAGTGAGAAAGGCCTAACAAGACAAGGAATAAATGTCTCCATTGCCAGTAGAGTGACAGAAGTTGGGGTTCTGCCTGCATGCCTGCCTGCCTCTTTTTATCTTATGGCTGTTGCAGTGATCAGAATTGGTCTCCTATTTTCTCAGCAGTCTTAAATGGGGTCCAGATACTCAGATTTTTCCCCACACCAGGCTTTAGAATATGTTGGTGAATATGAGGATATTTTAAGAGTATGTGTAGCCTATTTTCTGCCTTCCCTTGAGATTTGAAATAAAAATATTGCTAAAATGAAACATTGTTTCAAGAATTATAGCTCCCTCTTATACATTTTTGATATGTTTAACAATTTAGTTTTCCTAAATTTTTATGGACCTTTTAAACATACAGAAACATAGGGAATGATAAAAGGTATCACTGTTTACTCATCATCCATTTATAACAGTTATCAATAAGTGGCCAATCCTGTTTTATGAATATTCTTCCTTCTCCATTATTGAAGCAAATCTTAATGGTATGGTCTGAATGTCCCCCAAAATTCATGTGTAGAAACTTAGCTCCAACTGTGGTTGCTTTAAGAGGTGTAGCCTTTGGGAGGTGATTAAGTCACAAGGGCTATGCGCTCATGAATGGGACTAGCACCCTTATAAAAGGACTCGAGATTGAAGGGAATGCTCTCTTGCTCTCCCACTTTTCTGTCACATGAAGACACAGCATTTGTACCCTTTTTGCCCTCTCATCTTTCTGCCATGTGAGGACACCTAGACGATACCATCTATGAGAACAGGGCTTCACCAGGCACTGAACCTGCCGGTGCCTTGATCATGGACTTCTTAACTTCCAGAATTGTGAGAAGTAAATTTCTATTATTTATAAATTACTCTATCTCAGGTATTTTTGCTACAGTAGCATGAACATATTAAAATACCCAGACATATTTCATTAAAGTGTATGTCATTTAAAATATAAAGATCTCTTTTTAAAAAATATAACCTTAATGTCATATCTTTAAGAAAATGAATAATTATATTTGAGAGATGTCAAAAACTTTTATTATTTATATTACAATAAAGGTTACTACATTAATTACCACAAGCATGAGAATTAATATACCTTAGAGCTTAAGAGTAGGGCTTCTGTAGGAGATACAGGAAAAAAATCCTAAGTTGTTTTTTTCATCTCTGACACAGTCAACATAGAACACTTCATTTCTGGTCACTAAAATGTGTGGAAATGTTCCCCCACCAGCAACCAATCAATTTGCCAGCTGACACCAACTGGGTATCCTGTAATTGAACTCAATTTTAACACTGTCTACCTGGAGACAGTATCAGATCCCTCAGGTTGAGGGTGAGTCCCACAAAACTACCCCTCTACTTCAGATACTGATCGCAAGCCCAGGTTGTGACCTGTGTTACTGACTGACTGGCTATAAATTGGGGTTCCCATGACCCCCTCCTCAGTTTTGATTTGCTAGGATGGCTCACAGAACTCAGGGAAAACCTGTACATTTACCCATTTACTACAGAGGATATTACAAAGCATATAGATGAACAGCCACATGGAAGAGATACACAGGGCAAGGTTTATGGGAAGGGGCATAGAGCTTCTATGACCTCTGGTGGGCATTCCACCTTCCAGAAACACATAAATGTGTTCAACAATCTGGAAGATCCCTGAATCCAGTCCTTTAGAGTTTTTGTGGAGGTTCCTTTATATAAGCATGATTGATTACATCATTGGCCATTGGTGGTCAACACAACCTTCAGCTCCTCTTCCCTTCTCTGAGTTAGTGGGGGTACTGGGAGGTTGGACTGAAAGTTCTAACTCTATCCACAGGGTTGATTTCCCTGGCAACCAGCCCCCATCCTTCATAAGAGCCTTGAGCAATCAGACGTTTCATTAGCATACAAAAGACACTTAACACTTTAGAGATTCCAAGAGTTGTATGAGCTTTGTGCCAAGAACCAGGAGCAGAAACAAAATATAAAGTATATTTCTTATGTCACAATATTGTATTCTTGGAGTTAGCCTTAGATTTGAATGCCAGTTTTGCTGGATAACATTGCGCAGGTTAACCTCTCTTCATCTCACTAGGCCGCTGTATTCTCAGCTGTTAAATGCTGACAGTAATAGTTTTAACTAAGTAGGATAGTTGTGAGTTATAAATGAAACAATGTACAGAAAGCTATTAGGATAGTGTTTATGTATAAAACATGCTCAATAATGTTAGCATTATTGTTATTTTTATTTGAAGGTGTGACAAAATACACATAATTAATTTGAGATCCCATTTTTTAGATTAGGCCATGTTTCAAAGTGATTTGTGTTTAATCATGCTCTTCACAGTTTATTTTTAGGGAATACAAAATAATATTGTTTTAATCTATAGGCACATTTATCCTTTTCTCAAAAGCAAATTTGACTTGTTTTAAAACATGTAATAGCATTGAAAGGAATAAATTTAACTTTTAATCAAATCTTGAATGTCTTAATGTATGTTGATGTGTGAAAACTTTGAGATACCCTAAGAGATAAGACCTTTATAATTTTCCTTTGAGATTAAAAATAAAATGCAAATCTAAGTTCCTTTTGTAGTTCCAATATAGAGTAATAGAGAGTTTGGATAATCTATGAACATAAATGTTATCAACAATACTGCTTATACTCTCCTTTCTTCCCTTTGTTTAATCCATTTAGTCTTATTGTCATTGTTTTATACCATTCAGAATGTACAATGTTGGAAGAAATTTGCCTTTGCAAAACTGAAGTTTTTCGTAGCAATATGTTCTGATTATAGTACAACTTGGGGATAAATTGCTTAGCATATGCAGTTCATTTTACAGACTTTCTGGAGAATATTGCTTACTTTTGTTTTTAGTTTTTATTTCTTAATGAAATGTACATCATTTTCATCCAGATTGTCCTAATTTACAAAATGACCAATTCAGTTGTTTATTTTTTAAATTATTTTTGATGGCTTCATAAGGTGAAATTTACATATCATGAAATTCACCCATTTTAATTATACAGATTGATTTTTAGTAGATTTCAGAGCTGTGCAGCCACTACCACAATTTAATTTTACAGTGTTTCCATCTCTCCAAAAAGAAACTTAGTGTCTATTACCAGTCACTCTCCATACCCACCCCAGCCCTAGGCAACCACTGGCCTACTACTTTCTTTCTTTTTGGATTTGCCTATTCTGAATATTTTTTATACAAAAGGAATCATACAATATATGTTTGTGTCTGACTTTTTTCACTTAGTATGTTTTCTGAGTTTATCCTCGTCATATCATATATCAATGTTTTCATTCATTTGTATTGCCTGATGGTATCCTATTATATGGATGTGTCATGTTTTGTTTATCCGTATAGAAGTGATGGACATTTGGGTTGCTTTCATGTCTTGACTGTTATGAACAATGCTGCTGTGAACATTCATGTACACATCTTTGAGTGGATATATTTTTTATTTAAAAAAATTAACGAATAGAATAATAGTTATCTGCTATTTGTGTGTTTTTAATTTTGATTTTATTATGTGACAATGTAATACAGTGGAGAGAAGCACTGGACAGAGTTGCAGGAGCCTAGGTTTTTCACAGACTACTTTCTTGTTTTGTGGCCTTAGGATGGCAAATCTGTGTTTCCAGATTTACAAAATGGAAAGGTTAGACTAAATGATCTCTTATGATTTATAAATCTGTTAATTTCTATATTATTTTAAGCAGATTACTTCTCTGTGTCTCAGCTTTTTCAACTGAAACATTGGGTTATTAATAGAATCATATCTAAATATTAATATGAGGATGAAAGAATATTCTTGGAATATAAAAAAGTATCAAGATAAGGCTGGGACTGTTGTTTTTCTGGATCAAGAATGCCTTAGTGGGAATGCTTTCACTGTGGCCTTAGTGGAGTTCCTGGTAGTAAACTGGTAAATCAGTAATTAGGAAGGAAGATTTAGCTACAAGTAATAAATGCCATTTATTGGGTGCTTATCATCCTGAGTATACTAAACTATATATACAAATTTGCTCACTTAAGTCCCAGTCTATGAGTTAGATTCAGTGATTTGCTCGTAAAAGAAATTAAAGGAATAGCCAAAACCACATAGCTAAGTGACTGGCCGGGAGTCACACCCTGGCTCCAAGGCCGTGATTTTTGCCGCTGCACTAAACTTTATTTCAGGGAGGACAACTCTTTGGAACAGAATCCCATAGTAGAGAGATCTTTGGTGGGGGAAATCTTTTTTTGGGGGAAAGATAGCTAACTTACAGTCCTTATGAGAGGGAAAAGGGATGGTCACTCTATAAATACTTGGTTTTCCATGTGTCCTATGTTTGTTCCAATATGACATTTTAGTAATTGAACAAGTTTAATAGTTGACCAAATTGAAAATTTGCAGAATGTTCTATTGTTTCGGTAGTTTTACTACAAAAAATACAATATATGTTGTTTTTTGTTTTTTAAATTTTTTTTTGAGACAGGGTCTTGCTCCATCACCCAGGCTGGAGTGCAGTAGCACAGTCATGGCTCACTGCAGCCCTGACCTCCTGGGCTCAAGGGATCCTCTCATCTCAGCCTCCTGAGTAGCTGGGACCACAGGTACACACCACCATACCTGGCTTATTATTTAAATTTTTTGTGGGGGGACTGGGTCACGCTATGTTGCCCAGGCTGTTGTCGAACACCTAGGCTCATACAATCCTCTCGCCTTGGTCTTCCAAAGTGCTGAGATTACAGCATGAGCCAGCATGCCTGGGGCATTTTTTTTTTCTCCCCCGAAACAGTCTCGCTCTGTCACCCAGGCTGGAGTACAGTGGCACAATCTTGGCTTACTGCAACCTCTGCCTCTGCCTCCTGGGTTCAAGCGATTCTCCTGCCTCAGCCTCCCGAGTAGCTGGGGTTACAGGCATGCACCTCCACGCCTGGCTGATTTTTGTATTTTTAGTAGAGATGGGGTTTCACCACGTTGGCCAGGCTGGTCTTGAATACCTGAGCTCAGGTGATCCACCTGCCTCAGCCTCCCAAAATGCTAGAATTACACGTGTGAGCCACCGTACCCAGCCCCATTTTTTTTTTTTTTTTTTTTTATAATGGGACTTTGACTCTGATGAAAGCAACTCATACATCTCACTGGCTTTTTTCTGCCTTGTTAACACTATTATAATTTCCATTTTAAAGCAATATTCCATTTTTTAAGTTGACTTAAAACTTTTTTAACCTTTTTTAAAAACTATTTTTACATTTCGTCCCCTCCCCAATGTAGTGTATGGCACATACCAAATATTTACATTATACAAACAAAAAATTTAGTGCCAAAATTTCAATTCATGATGCAGGCATATTACTTCATTTGAACAAAAGTATTATTTTATGGATTTGTGGTATTGAACATAAAAACATTTGGGTGCTAAAAATTTTAGTATGCCAAGTATATGGAATTAGGTGTCCTGTAATACATCTGAACCTCTGTTCCAAATGCATTTACATCTTATATATCTGGAATATTACATTTAGTCTGAACTCAGTGGAAGGCATGTATGTTTTTAACTAAGGAGAGAGGAAGAACGCTTCTTTCTAGAAGGAAGACTGGGAGAGAATGAGATTTGGTAATGACCCAGAGAAATTCTGAGTTGAAGAAGAGGAGAGGAAACACCTACAGCAGGTGAAGAGGAGTTGGAATCTGGAAATTAAATCCTGGAATTTGTGAAGTTATTGTGGCTGTATCCACTTCCACCTCTGGTGATGGAAGGAGACCTCACCCAGCTATGTGAGCTTAGTGGACACACGCATGCCTTGGAAAAGGAAAAGGAAACGGTTCAGGTTTCTGGAGCTCAACACAAGGCTTAGATGCAGAAAATACACAGGTAGAGAACTCATCTAAGGGAACTCTGGCAATAGATAATGAGGTCCTAGCCATGGGGGATACTCTAAAACTGGGGGTTCCAGGAATATCTTGACCCTCCTGGAATTCCACAGGTGTGTGATTTGCTTCTCTAGTGCAATGTTCCTTTTTCCTTTTGCTGCTCCTATTTTGGTGAAGAAGCAGTCAAAGTAAGGATTTATCTGTAAATTAATAAGAGCCAAAGATTTTAAAAAATTTTCATATATTAATATGAAAGTTAAGGAACTTTAAATCTGGACCTTCAGAAATGGAGGTTTGCAGTTGCTAAGGGTTCGGTAGAATTGCTAGAGGGGTGGAGAAGGGACAGAGTGAGAAGGATGATCTGGGGTAGTGGCTTATATTGTAGTTTTCGAAAAGGGTTTTTAAGTGGTGGGCTGTCATTACCATTTGCAGTAGACTTGAATTTTAAATATAGTATAGGACTTTTAATGTCCCACTAGGCTTCTTAATGTATATTTTTTTGTTTCTTAAGGTGGATTAGCAGTATTTTTATAGAAAACTTAAAATCTCAGAGGCTTTCTTTTCCTTTCTTCTTTTCTCCATTTCTTATTCAGTAAACTAGTTCTTGATTCATGTGGTAAAAATGACATTATACAGTGATACTTTAGCTTTCAAATCAATTTAGAGGAGTTAGTTACACTTTTGGATAAATCTGTATTTTGGTGAAAGCCCTTTTTAAAAATAATTTTCATGTTAGGTCTACTCAAAGAATTGTTGTTCTTTCCTCTACAACTGTCAATATTGTTGCAAAACCAGATTAGTAATCATGCACTGGCACCTGCAGTAACACAAAAATTACTTAAGATTTCCATTGTTGATTTGCTTCACCAATTTATTATCCTAAAGTTGAATAATGTTTATTTCTGTATAATTTTATATATGGATATGTGGAGTGATAGAGCACTGAGTACCTGTATGTTTTAATTTTCTAAAATTGCTCTTACTTTGTAAAAACAGTTGAAAATATTTCTAATCTCAACTTAAGAATAGTTATAACTATAGTATTTCTTCTGGAAATACAAAGCCAAAGAGCCTGCATTCTAATTTTGTTCATTGCCATTTTGTGTCTATGTGATGTAGACTTATTAGAGATGATTTAATTACTTCTAGGCTATCGTAATGGGTTTTCACTGGTTGTTAAGAAATGCTCCTTGAAGAATTTAACTGAATTTTCCAAATAAACTGGTTGATTTATATTTATTGAGAGAAGAGTTCCAGTGTACCCACTCACATCATCAATTACAGTCTGTCATAAAGTGCAGTTTGCCCAGTCTTGATTAAAAGGCCTGCGATTCTGTTTTCTGCTGCTGAATACATCCTCTGCTGCCCTCTAATGGCAGCCCATTGGTGGCACCCACTGATGTCCATCTTAACCACCAAGAACTTGCTGTTCTTGGCATCCAGCAACTTATATAGCTGCGGGATCTTGGGTGGCTCTCCCAGTAAAAAGACATCTGATGGGAGCTCCTTTGAAGGAAAAGCATGCACATGTGAATCCTGTGATTTTCCCTCCAAGTGTTGGCATTCAGGTAGTTGTGACAATGTTAGGATTCTTAGAGTAAGTGTTTTACTTTTCCGTTTGTTCGTTTTATTGTTCATTTATCCATTAATTCATCAGATGTTTTGGAATACCAGAAATGTTTACCACCTAGACTTCTCTCAATCTGTTAGGTTCTTAGTATAGATTTGTTCAGTGAGTGAATGAATACAAAAGTAAATGACTTGGTCTCTGCCCTTGGGGAGACAAAATGCAAACTTAAATAAAGCCTTGGTTGCCTTTATTTTCCTCTTTAAATCTCCACAATATTGGGAAAGATAGTTAAACTAGGAAGTGGATACAAATATCCATGGAAACCTAGTCTCCCTGTATTTCTAGTTTTCAGAGTTCATCATCTCTAACTGTAGAAGGGCTTTATTCTAAGAAGTACTTATTTTGTACCTGGAAATGATACTACTTTTTTTTGGTGCTTCTTGCTTTTGGTTGAAAGTAACACACAATCATGGTTGCATTTTCCTTTATATTTACCAGCCTCTAAGGCACTTAATTTGTCATAAACTCTGGCTTTCTGTGTCTTTTATGTTTAATGAACTATGATTTAAAATAGGTGCTGCTTTAAATGACCATATAAATATGATAAGTGCAGTGGTGTGTATTTTTTTTTTTGTTACGAATGTTGTGAATTCTTTAATTCTTTCATTTCTTAGCCTGCTTTACAAGACAAGTTTTGTTTTTGTTTTTGTTTTTAAGGTATTTTCCTTTCTATTCTTCATTGTTTCGTATTAGGTAAATGTCTGTTATTGGCTTCATTCCTTGTTTGAGAGTATAATCCACTCAGATATATTTAGGTCAAATATCCCATTGTAGAAGAATGTGGACTAGTATGTTTATGTAATTTTTTAAATTTATTTTTAATTATTTTTTAAATTATACTTTAAGTTCTAGGGTACATGTGCACGATGTGCAGGTTTATTACATAGGTGTACATGTGTCATATTGGTTTGCTGCACCCATCAACTCATCATTTACATTAGGTATTTCTCCTAATGCTATCCCTCCCCCAGCCCCCCAACCCCTCAACAGGCCCCAGTGTGAGATGTTCCCCGCCCTGTGTCCAAGTGTTCTCATTGTTCAGTTCCCACCTATTAGTGAGAACATGTGGTGTTTGGTTTTCTGTCCTTGTGATAGTTTGCTGAGAATGATGGTTTCCAGCTTCATCCATGTCCCATCAAAGGACATGAACTTATCCTTTTTTATGGCTGCATAGTATTCCATGGTGTATATGTGCCACAATTTCTTAATCCAGTCTATCATTGATGGACATTTGGGTAGGTTCCAAGTCTTTGCTATTGTGAGTAGTGCCGCAGTAAACATATGTGTGCATGTGCCTTTATGGTAGCATGATTTATAGTCCTTTTGGTATATAACTAGGATATAAGGGGATCACTGGGTCAAATGGTATTTCTAGTTCTAGATCCTTGAGGAATCGCCACACTGTCTTCCACAATGGTTGAACTAATTTACACTCCCACCCACAGTGTAAAAGCACTCTTATTTCTCCACGTCCTCTCCAACATGTTGTTTCCTGATTTTTAATGATTGCCATTCTAACTGGTGTAAGATGGTATCTCATTGTGGTTTTGATTTGCATTTCTCTGATGGCCAATGATGATGAGCATTTTTTCATGTGTCTGTTGGCTGCATAAATGTCTTCTTTTGAGAAGTGTCTGTTTTTATCCTTTGCCCACTTTTTGATGGGGTTGTTTTTTTCTTGTAAATTTGTGTAAGTTCTTTGTAGATTCTGGATATTTGCCCTTTGTCAAATGAGTAGATTACAAAAATTTTCTCCTATTCTATGGTTACCTGTTCACTCTGATGGTAGTTTCTTTTGCCGTGCAGAAGCTCTTTAGTTTAATTAGATCCCATTTGTCAATTTTGGCTTTTGTTGCCATTGCTTTTGGTGTTTTAGTCATGAAGTCCTTGTCCATGCCTATGTCCTGAATGGTATTGCCTCGGTTTTCTTCTAGGGTTTTTATGGTTTTAGGTTTAACATTTAAGTCTTTAATCCATCTTGAATTAATTTTTGTATAAGGTTTAAAGAAGTGTTCCAGTTTCAGCTTTCTACATATGGCTAGCCAGTTTTCCCAGCACCATTTATTAAATAGGGAATCCTTTCCCCATTTCTTGTTTTTGTCAAGTTTGTCAAAGATCAGATGGTTGTAGATGTGTGGTGTTATTTCTGAGGCCTTGTTCTGTTGATTGGTCTGTATGTCTGTTTTGGTATCAGTACCATGCTGTTTTAGTTACTGTAGCCTTGTAGTATAGTTTGAAGTCATATGTGATGCCTACAGCCTTGTTCTTTTTGTGTAGGATTGTCTTGGCAATTCAGGCTCTTTTTTGGTTCCATATGAACTTTAAAGTAGTTTTTTCCAATTCTGTGAAGCAAGTCGTTGGTAGCTTGATGGGGATGGCATTGAATCTATAAATTACCTTGAACAGTATGGCCATTTTCATGATATTGATTCTTCCTATCCATGAGCATGGAATGTTCTTCCATTTGTTTGTGTCCTATTTTATTTGAGCAGTGGTTTGTAGTTCTCGAAGAGATCCTTCACATCCCTTGTAAGTTGGATTCCTAGGTGTTTTATTGTCTTTGAAGCAATTGTGAATGGGAATTCACTAATGATTTGGCTCTCTGTTTGTTTATTATTGGTGTATAGGAATGCTTGTGGTTTTTACACATTGATTTTTTTATCCTGAGACTTTGCAGAAGTTGCTTATCAGCTTGAGCAGATTTTGGGCTGAGACGATGGGATTTTCTAAATATACAATCATATCATCTGCAAACAGGGACAATTTGACTTCCTCTTTTCCTAATTGAATACCCTTTATTTCTTTCTCATGCCTGATTGCCCTGGCCAGAACTTCCAACACTGAGTTTAATAGGAGAGATGAGACAGGGCATTCTTGTCTTGTGCTGATTTTCAAAGGGAGTGCTTCCAGTTTTTGCCCATTCAGTAGGATATTGGCTGTGTGTTTGTCATATTATAGCTCTTATTATTTTGAGATACATTCCATCAATACCTAGTTTATTGAGAGTTTTTAGCATGAAGGGCTGTTGAATTTTATCGAAGGCCTTTTCTGCATCAGTTGATATAATCATGTGGTTTTTGTTGTTGGTACTGTTTATATGATGGATTACGTTTATTGATTTGCATATGATGAACCAGCCTTGCATCCCAGGAATGAAACCGACTTCATTGTGGTGGATTAGGTTTTTGATGTGCTGCTGGATTCAGTTTGCCAGTATTTTATTGAGGATTTTTGCATCAATATTCATCAGGGATATTGGTCTAAAATTCTCTTGCTTTGTTGTGTCTCTGCCAGTCTTTGGTATCAGGATGATGCTGGCCTCATAAAATTGAGTTAGGGAGGATTCCCTGTTTTTCTATTGATTGGACTGGTTTGAGAAGAAATGGTACCAGCTCCTCTTTGTACCTCTGGTAGAATTTGGCTGGTCCTGGACTTTTTTTTGGTTATTAATTATTACCTCAATTTCAGAGCGTGTTATTGGTCTATTCAGAGATTCAACTTCTTCCTGGTTCAATCTTGGGAGGGTGTATGTGTCCAGGAATTTATCCATTTATTCTAGATTTTCTAGTTTATTTGCATAGAGGTGTTTATAGTATTCTCTGATGATAGTTTGTATTTCTCTGAGATCAGTGGTGATATCCCCCTTATCATTTTTTATTGCATCTATTTGATTCTTCTCTCTTTTCTTTGTTAGTCTCGCTAGTGGTCTATCAGTTTTGTTGATCTTTTCAAAACCCCAGCTGCTGGATTCATTGATTTTTTTTGAAGGTTTTTTTGTGTCTCTATCTCCTTCAGTTCTGCTCTGATCTTAGTTATTTCTTTTCTTCTGCTAGATTTTGAATTTGTTTGTGGTTGCTTCTCTGGTTCTTTTAATTGTGATGTTAGGGTGTCGATATTAGGTCTTTCCTGCTTTCTCTTGTGGGCATTTAGTGCTATACATTGCCCTCTACACACTGCTTTAAGTGTGTCGAAGAGATTCTGGTACCTTGTGTCTTTGTTCTCATTGGTTTTAAAGAACATCTTTATTTCTACCTTCATTTCCTTATTTACCCAGTAGTCATTCAGGAGCACATTGTTCAGTTTCCATATAGCTGTACTTTTGAGTGAGTTTCTTAATTCTGAATTCTAATTTGTTTGCACTTTGGTCTGAGAGACAGTTTGTTGTGATTTCTCTTCTTTTACATTTGCTCAGGAGTGCTTTATTTCCAATTATGTGGTCAATTTTAGAATAAGTGCGATATGGTGCTGAGAAGAATGTATATTCTGTTGATTTGGGGTGGAGAGTTCTGTAGATGTCTATTAGGCCTGCTTGGTGCAGAGCTGAGTTCAAGTCCTGGATATCCTTGTTAACCTTCTGACTCGTTGATCTGTCTAGTATTGACAGTGGGGTGTTAAATTCTCCCATTATTATTGTGTAGGATTCTAAGTCTTGTTGTAGGTCTCTAAGGAGACTTACTTTATGCATCTGGGTGCTCCTGTATTGGGTGCATATATATTTAGGATAGTTAGCTCTTCTTGTTGAAGAAGAGCTTTACCATTTCTTTACCATTATGTAATGGCCTTCTTTGTCTCTTTTGATCTTTGTTGGTTTAAAGTCTATTTTATCAGAGACTAGGATCGCAACCCCTGCTTTTTTTTGCTTTCCATTTGCTTGGTAGATCTTCCTCCATCCAATTATTTTGAGCCTATGTGTGCCTCTACACTTGAGATGGGTCTCCTGAATATAGCACACTGTTGGGTCTTGACTCTTTATCCAGTTGGCAAGTCTGTGTCTTTTAATTGGGGCATTTAGCCCATTTACATTTAAGGTTAATATTGTTATGTGTGAATTTGATCCTGTCATTATGATGTTAGCTGGTTATTTTGCCTGTTAATTGATGCAGTTTCTTTGTAGCATCGACGGTCTTTACACATTGGTGTGTTTTTGCAGTGGCTGGTACCAGTTGTTCCTTTCCATGTTTAGTGCTTCCTTCAGGAGCTCTTGTAAGACAGGCCTGGTGGTGACAAAATCTCTCAGCATTTGCTTGTCTGTAAAGGATTTTATTCCTCCTTCACTTTTGAAGCTTAATTTGGCTGGATATGAAATTCTGGGTTGAAAATTCTTTTCTTTAAGAATGCTGAATATTGTCCCCCACTCTCTTCTGGCTGTAGGGTTCTGCCGAGAGATCTCACCCTTTGTGGGTAACCCAACCTTTCTTTCTGGTTGCCCTTAACATTTTTTCCTTCATTTCAACCTTGGTGAGTCTTAACAATTATATGTCTTGGGGTTGTTCTTGTCGAGGAGTGTCTTTGTGGTGTTCTCTGTATTTCCTGAATTTGAATGTTGGTCTACCTTGCTAGGTTGGGGAAGTTCTCTTGGATAATATCCTGAAGAGTGTTTTCCAGCTTGGTTCCATATTCCCCCTCACTTTCAGGTACACCAATCAAACGTAGGTTTGGTCTTTTCCCATAGTCCCATATTTCTTGGAGTCTTTGTTCATTTGTTTTTACTCTTTTTTCTTTGACCTTGTCTTCTCGCTTTAATTTCATTAATTTGATCTTCAGTCACTGATACCCTTTCTTCCACTTGATCAAATCGGCTATTGAAGCTTGTGTGTGCACCTCGAAGTTCTCGTGCCGTGTTTTTCAGCTCCATCAGGTCATGTAAGGTCTTCTCTATACTGTTTATTCTAGTTAGCAATTTGTCTAACATTTTCTCAAGAATTTTAGCTTCCTTGCAATGGGTTAGAACATGTTCCTTTAGCTCAGAGAAGTTTGTTATTACCGACCTTCTAAAGCCTACTTCTGTCAACTTGTCAAAGTCATTCTCCATCCAGCTTTGTTCAGTTGCTGGCTAGAAGCCGCAGTCATTTGTAGGAGAAGAGGTAGTCTGGTTTTTAGAATTTTCAGCTTTTCTGCTCTGGTTTCTCCCCATCTTTGTGGTTTTATCTACCTTTGGTCTTTGATATAGGTGACCTACAGATGGGGTCACCAATCAGTAGATGTCCTTTTTGTTGGTGTAGATGTCCTTTTTGTTGATGTTGATGGTATTCCTTTCTGTTTGTTAGTTTTCCTTCTAACACTCACGTCCCTCAGCTGCAGGTCTGTTGACGTTTGTTGGAGGTCCACTCCACACCCTGTTTGCCTGGATATCACCGGCAGAGGCTGCAGAACAGCAAATATTGCAGAACAGTAAATATTGCTGCCTGATCCTTCCTCTGGAAGCTTCCTCCCAGAGAAGCATGCTACTGTATGAGGTGTCTTTTGGCTGCTACTGGGAGGTGTCTCCCAGTTAGGCTACATGGGGGTCAGGGACTCACTTGAGGAGGCAATCTGTCCATTCCCAGAGCTCAAATGCCATGTTAGGAGAACCACTGTTCCCTTCAGAGCTATCAGACAAGGATGTTTAAGTCTGCAGAAGTTGTCTGCTGCCTTTTGTTCAGCTATGCCCTGCCCACAGAGGTGGAGTCTATAGAGGTAGTAGGCCTTGTTGAGCTGCGGTGGGCTCCACCCAGTTTGAGCTTCCCAGCCACTTTGTTTACCGACTTAAGTCTCAGCAATGGTGGACGCCCCTCCACCAACCAGGCTGCCGCCTTGCAGTTTGATCTCAGATCACTGCACTAGCAGTGAGCAAGGCTCCACGGGCGTGGGACTCACTCAGCCAGGCACAGGAGAGAATTTCCTTGTCTGCTGGTTGCTAAGACCTTGGGAAAAGCGCAGTATTTGGGCGGAAGTGTCCTGTTTTACCAGGTACAGTCTGTCATGGCTTCCCTTGGCTAGGAAAGGGAAATCCCCAGACCCGTTGCGCTTTCCGGGTAAGGCAATGCCCCTCCCTGCTTTGACTTGCCCTCTGTGTGCTGCACCCACTGTCCAACCAGTCCCAATGAGATGAACCAGGTACCTCAGTTGGAAATGCAGAAATCACCCATTTTCTGCATCAGTCACACTGGGGACTGCAGACTGTAGCTGTTCCTATTCTGCCATCTTGGAACAGAAGATATTTTAAAATTATTTCAATAGTTTTGGGGGAACAAGTGGTGTTTGGTTATATGAATAAGTTCTTTAGTGGTTATTTCTGAGACTTTGGTACATCCATCACTTGATCAATGTGCACTGAAACCAGTATGTAGTTTTTTTATCTCTCATCCCCCTCCCACCCTTCCCCTGAGTCCCCAGAGTCCGTTATATCATTCTTATACCTTCATGTCCTCCTGTCATAGCTCACACTTATAAGTGAGAGCATACGATGTTTGGTTTTCCATTCCTGAGTTACATCACTTGGAATAATGGTGTCCATCTGCATCCAGGTTGCTGTAAATGCCATTATGTTATTCCTTTTTATGGCTGAAGAGTAGTATTCCATGGTGTGTGTGTGTGTGTGTGTGACTGACATTTCTTGCAAATTATCCCAGCACCATTTGTTTAGTGGGGTAGTAGGGTGTCCTTTCTCCATTTTATGTTTTTGTTTGCTTTGTCATAGTTCAGTTGGCTGTAAGTATTTGGCATATTTTTGGGTTCTCTATTTTGTTCCATTGGTCTGTGTGCCTGTTTTTATACTAGTGCTCTGCTGTTTTGGTAACTGTAGTCTTGTAGTCGGGTAATGTGATGCCCCCATATTTGTTCTTTTTGCTTAGTCTTACTTTAGCTATGCAGGCTCTTTTTTCTGTTGTTCCGTATAAATTTTAGGATTTTTTTTTCTAGTTCTGTGAAGAATGATAATGGTATTTTGATGGGAATTGCATTGAATTTATAGATTGCTTTTGGCAGTATGATCATTTTCACAATATTGATCCTATCCATCCATGAGCATGGGATGTGTTTCCATTTGTTTGTGTTACCTGTGATTTCTTTTAGCAGTGTTTTGTAGTTTTCCTTGTAGAGATCTTTCACTTCCTTGGTTAGGTATATTCCTTTTTTTTCTTTTTTTCTTTTCTTTTTCTTTTTCAACTATTATGAAAGGGGCTGAGTTCTTGATTTGATTCTCAGCTTGGTCGCTGTTGGTGTATAACAGTGCTACTGATTTTTGTATCCTGAAACTTCACTGAATTCATTGATCAGATCTAGGAACTTTTTGGGAGTCTTTATTGTTTTGTTGGTATACAATCATATCATCAACAGTGACAAGTTTGTCTTCCTCTTTACCACTTTAGATGCCCTTTATTTCTTTCTCTTGTCTGATTGCTCTGGCTAGGACTTCCAGTATTATGTTGAACAGAAACTGGACATCCGTATCTTGTTCCAGTTCTCAGGGGGAATGCTTTCAAGTTTTCCCCATTCAGTATAGTGTTGGCTGTGGGTTTATCATAGAAGGCTTTTATTACCTTAAGATATGTCCGTTCTGTGCTGATGTTGCTGAGGGTTGTAATCATAAAGTGATGCTGGATTTTGTCAAATGCTTTTTCAGTATCTATTGAGATGATTATATTATTTTTGTTTTTAATTGTTTTGTTTATGTGGTTATCACATATATTGACTGGTGTATGTTAAACCAACACTGCATCCTTGGTATGAAACCCACTTATTGGGTTCAGTTATTTCATGTTTTGTTGAGGATTTTTGCATCTATGTTCATCGGAGATACTGGTCTGTAGTTTTCTTTTTTTGTTATGTCCTTTTCTGGTTTTAGTATTAGGGGAATATTGGCTTCATAGAATGATTTAGGGAGGATTCTCTGTTTATCTTGGAATAGTTTCAGTAGTATTGATACCAATTCTTCTTTGAATGTTTGATAGAATTCAGTTGTGAATCCATCTAGTCCTGAACTTCTTTCGTTGGAAATGTTTAAATTACTGTTTCAATCTTACTACTTGTTATTGGTCTTTTAGAGTTTTTCTTTCTTCCTGGTTTAATCTAGGAGGGTTTTCGATTTCCAGGAATTTACCTGTCTCCTCTGGGTTTTCTAGTTTGTTTGCATAAAGGTGTTCATGGTAGCCTTGAATGATCTCGATCTCGGTTATAGTATCTCCCATTTCTTTTCTTTTCTTTTTTTTTTTTTTCTGAGATGGAGTCTCACTCTGTTGCCCAGGCTGGAGTGCAGTGACGCGATCTCGGCTCACTGCAAGCTCCACCTCCTGGGTTCACGCCTCAGCCTGCCGAGTAGCTGGAACTACAGGCGCCCGCCACCATGCCTGGCTAATTTTTTTTGTATTTTTAGTAGAGATGGGGTTTCACCGTGTTAGCCAGGTTGGTCTCGATCTCCTGACCTCATGATCCGCCTGCATCTGCCTCCCAGAGTGCTGGGATTACAGCCGTGAGCCACTGCGCCTGGCCAGTATCTCCCATTTCATTTCTAATTGAGCTTATTTGGATCTTCTCTCTACTTTTCTTGGTTAATTTCATTAATGGTCTATTGATTTTGTTTATCTCTTCAAAGAACCAGCTTTTTGTTTCATCTTTTTTTGTTGTTGTTTCAATTTCATTTAGTTCTGCTCTGATCTTTATTTTTTTTCTTCTGCTGGGTTTAGTTTTGGTTTGTTCTTGTTTCTCTAGTTCTTTGAGGTGTGAACTTAGATTGTCAATTTGTGCACTTTCCAACTTTTTGATGTAATAGGCATTTAATACTTAGCACCATTGTTACTGTATCCCGGAGGTGTTGATGGGATGTGTCACTATTATTGTTCAGTTCAAAGAAATTTTTTCTCTCTTGATTTTATTGTTGCCCAAAAGATCATTCAGGAGCAGATTGTTTTAAGGTATTTGTGTAGTTTTGAGCATTCCTTTTCAAATTAATTTCCAATTTTATTCTACTGTAGTATAAGAGAGAGTACTTGATATAACTTCAATTTGCTTAAATTTATTGAGACTTGTTTTTTGGCTTATCATGCGATCTATCTTGGAGAATGTTCCACATGCTGATGAAAAGAATGTATATTCTGCAATTATTGGGTAGAATGTTCTGTAAATATCTGTTAAGTCCATTTGTTCTAGGGTGTAGTTTAAGTCCATTGTTTCTTTGTTGCCTTTCCATTTTGATGACCTGTCTTGTGCTGTCAGGAGAGTATTGTATTTCCCCAGCATTAGTGTGTTGCCATCTATCTCATTTCTTACGTCTAGTAGTAATTGTTTTATAAATTTGGGAGCTCCACCATTAGGTGCATATATATTTAGGATTGTGATATTTTCCTGTTGAACTAGTCCTTTATCATTATATAATGCCCCTCTTTGCCTTTTTAAAGTGCTGATGCTTTAAAGTTTGTTTTGTCTGATAGAAGAATAGCTCCGCCTGCTCACTTTTGGTGTTCATTTGCATGGACTGTCTTTTTCAACCTGTTTACCTTAAGTTTATGTGAGTCCCTATGTGTCAGTTGAATCTCTTGAAGACAGCAGATACTTGGTTGGTGAATTCTTATTCATTCTCCATTCTGTATCTTTTAGACCATTTAGGCCATTTATATTCAATGTTAGTGTTGAGATGTGAGGTACTGTTCTATTCATCATGCTATTTGTTGACTGAATACCTTGGTTTGTTTTCATTGTGTTATTGTTTTACAGGTCCTGTGAGATGTATGCTTTAAGGAGATTCTATTTTGGCGTATTTTGAGGATTTGTTTCAAGATTTAGAGCTCCTTTTAGCAGTTCTTGTAGTGCTTGCTTGGTAGTGGCAAATTCTCTCATCATTTGTTTGTCTAAAAAATACCTTATCTCTCCATTTATGACACTTACTTTTGCTGGGTACAGAACTATTGGCTGATAATTATTTTAATTAAGGAGGCTAAAGATAGGACCCCAATTCCTTCTGGCTTGCAGGATTTCTGCTGAGAAATCTGCTGTTAATCTGATAGATTTTCCTTTATAAGTTGATATAAGTGATGCTTTTTCTTCACAGCTTTAAGATTCTTTCCTTCATCTTGACTTTAGATATCCCGAAAACTATGTTCCTAGGTGATTATCTTTTTGCAATGAATTTCCTGGGTGTTCTTTGAACTTCTTGTAAGTGGATGTCTAGGTCTCTAGCAAGACCAGGAAGGTTTTTCTCTATTATTCCCTCAAATAAGTTTTACAAGCTTTTAGATTTCTCTTCTTCTTCAGGAATACCAATTATTTTTATGTTTGGTTGTTTTAATATAATCCCAAATTCCTTTGAGGTTTGTTCATTTTTAAAAATTTTTTTTTGTCTTTTTTGGATTTCATTAATTTGAAAGCCTTGTCTTTGAGCTCTGAAGTCCTTTCTTCTACTTGTTCAATTCTATTGTTGGAACTTTCCAGTGTATTTTGCATTTCTCTAAGTGTGTCTTTTATTTCTGGATGTTTTGATTGTCTTTTCTTTATGATATCTATTTCTCTGGAGACTTTTTCATTAATATCCTGTATTTTTAAAAATTTCTTTATTTTCACCTTTCTCTGATGCCTCCTTGAATAGCTTAATAATCAACCTTCTGAATTCTTTATCTGGCAATTCAGAGATTTCTTGTTGGTTTGGATCTGTTGCTAGAGAGGAGCTAGTGTGATCTTTTGGGGGTGTTATAGAACCTTGTTTTGTAATGTTACCAGAATTACTTTTCTGGTTCATTCTCATTTTGTTAGATGGTTTCAGTGGAAAGATCTGGAACTCAGGAGCTACTCTTCAGATTCTTTTGTCCCACAGGGTGATCCCTTGATATGGTGCTAGGGATGGGGCTTCCTGAGAGCCGGACTACAGTGATTGTTGTTGCCCTTCTAAATCTAGCCACCCAGTGGGGTTACCAGGCTCCAGGCTGGTGCTGGGGAGTGTCTGCAAAGAGTCCTGTGATGTCATCTGTCTTTAGGTCTCCCCTCTGTGGTTACCAGCACCTGCTCTGGTGGAGGTGGCAGGGTTATAAAGTGGACTCTGTGGGAATCCTTGATTTTAGTTTTGTTTGGTGCTGGTTTTCTTGAATGCTGATTATGCTGGTAGTGAAGTTGTCATGTGGACAGAATCAGGACCTCAGTTTAGCCAGAGTGTTGCAGGTGGTGGAATTAGCTGTTGTTTTCTCCTTCTTTGGAGCAGAGTTGTTCTGTGGAGTTACTGCAGTGGCTTGATTGGTTGGCCTCCAGGCACTTTCAAGAGAGTACCAACTGCAGTGGTAGAAAGTGGATATAATCTTGCCCCACATTGGCCAGGATGAGTACTTTGGTTTCTCCAATTTGGTTGTGGCCATAGAGCTCACAAGAGCTTTATCTTTTGTCTTTGGCTACCAGGGCAGATAGATGTAAACCATCGGCAGGGTTAGAGCAGTCTGAGCTCTGACTCCCTTTGGACGGGAGTTTCTGTGGCCACTGTGGGGGTTGGTGGGTGGTTCTCAGGCCAATGGAGTTAGGTTCGAGGGGAATTATGGCTGCCTCTGCTGCATCATATAGATCACCAGGGAAGTGGGGAAAAGCCAGCTGTGACAGGCCTCACCTAGCTCCCATACAGTCAGCAAGGCCAGTCTCACTCTCACCTTACCCCCACCAACCACACTGAGTTTGTATCCAGACAGCCAGAGAGCAGGGCTGAGGTCTTGCCCTCAGGTACAAGCCTTCACATTGAGAAAACAAGCAGGGCTCTCAGGTCTCTCACCTTCCTGCCTGCCCGCCTGCATGGTCGGCTGCGGCTTCTGTGCTTGTATCTGCACTTCCCGTTTGCCCCCTACTCCCTGGATTCTGCTCAGGAAAGTTTGTGCTCAGTTGAAGTTATTACAGAGTTCAGCTAGGAGCATCCTTCACCCTGTGGCCCCTCCCCAATTTCACCAGCTGCCTTACTTCCCCTAAGGGACCTCTGTGAGATGAGGTCAGGAATGGCTTCCTTGGGCTTGTGCTGGGGTGCTGGGGACCAGGAGTGCCTACAGGGCTCTTCCAGCTGCTGCTTCTGCTTTTATGTTTCACACAACTCCCTAAATCCATTTCAACTCTAGGTAAATTAAATTCTTCTCCCATGATCTGGATTTTTGGGTTCCCCAGTGGGGATGTGTGTTCAGAGGCTGACTTTTCTCCCCTCTCACACTTTGTTGATTCACAGTTTTTCAGCTGTTTTGTGGTGTTGCAGCAGCAAGCCACTTTTTTCAAAGGATCTGTGAATTCTTCAGTTTTCCTGTTATGTTCCTATGGTCGTTCTTGGAACAAAAGTTAGCAGTGTGAGTCTCCAGATGCTGTACTGTCTGTCCAAGTGGGAGCTGCATGTTAGTCCTGTCTCCTATTTGCCATTTTCCACCTTTATGTTATTTAACATTTTATTGTGGAGATGGAGGTGGTGTTGGTTGTATTTTGCAAGATTTTCCCTTTGTGTATTTTGTACATTATCTATTTAAATTTTTCTATCAGATATTAAAATAACCAGAAAGAGGAAGGTTTTTTTTTAATAACTGTGCTAAACATTTGAAAAACTGGAACAAATAACTTTTGAAAAATTAAATTTGACCTAGTGATACAGTAATAATGATTTTTTGTTACCTATCTCTTTTGTGACAACAGTGAAAGAGATTGATAGAAAGGAGACTGTAGAAAGGAGGAAGATACAGAGTAAATACAGTTGTTTTCATCTCTTGACTGCTTTACTTTTTATCTATCAGGTCATTTGATCTTGGCTTATACACCCACAAAACGGTATTTCTCCTTAGTATTACTTTAAGCTACCTTTGTATCACTTTCAAGATATTCTTAAAATAAAACAATTTTAAAAAGCTGTTTAATTTTTTTAAAACCCAGTATTTTGCCTTGCTGAAGTGTTTGTGTAAAGGAAAGTTTGGATAAAGCACCTGTCTCTCAGGAGATAGTGATGAAATGGAAGATTGCTTCTGGATGTCATAGTTTGCCAAAGAAAATCTAGACCAAGAGACTAAAACCATTGTCCTTTTCCTTTTTAGAGATGTGGAGAATGCAGTTGTGGGAAGTTAAATTTTAGCATATGATGGCATAAAATCAATAATTTGACTTGGAAAGCTTCAATAATATTAATAGATTTTACTCCATGGGTCAGCTGCATCTATCATTTTGTACGCCGTGTCTTAGGGATGCCAGATGTTCCTATTTCTTGGATGCTGTTTAATTAGGTTTGACTATGGCAAGGGTTAAAATCTCAATGTATTGTTGGGCATTTTTATTGAAATTAAATGGCAACAGAGTTTAAAAAAAAAAAAAAAAAGCCTAGAGTGATTGGAGACCGTCTTCTAAACTCTCAATTTTAGTTTTGCTGCTTTTACCAACTTTCTCCACTGATTAAAAGAGGAGCCTATTTTAGCCAACTTAAGCAGAAAAGGGATTTATTTTGTATAATTTACAGAACTGATGAGAAGGATGGAGAAATAAGTTCAAAAAAAATAGGAAGGAATTAAAGGCAGCTGAGAATTTGTCTCTGCTCATATACCATAAAGAAAATCTGGTTAGAAAGCCAGTTCTGTTTCTGTGACTGTTGTCTCTGTATCTGCATTTCTCCCTCAAGGTTGAATTTTTTCTTTTTCTGGGGGAGCATCCTATGGACAGCTGAGATCAGTAGTTCTCTTGTTTCTAGCTTTCAGGAGTGCCTGAGGTCAAAACTGTTTTTTATAATTCTTATGTTTTATTTGCCCTGTTTACTGTGTTGACATTTGTGCTGATGGTGTAAAAGCATTGGTGAGAAAGAGTGCTGATGCCTTAGCATGAATCAAGGCAGTGGCATGTCTGTATGCATGTCAACCTAAAAGGAAGAAGCTGAGGCAAAATTAATATAAGTGAAGAGGTTTTTTTGGCTAAGCTCAAGGACTGCAGCCTGGGAGCATAGATTCAAATTGTCCTGAACATGCACTTTGATTAGTACCAGTTACAAGTAGATTTTTAAAGGCAAAAAAAGTTGTTTGTCAGGAATTCTCATTGGTTCACATAAATAACATTGGTTAATGATTGGCTCTACGTTGTTAAGCTATAAGATATGGATTATCGCAAAAAAGTCATCAGAAATTCTCATTGGTTCACAGAAAGAACACTGATTAGTGATTGGCTCTACATTGTTAAGCTATAGGGTGTGGATTATAATGTCCAGTGGGGTATTATTAGATTTATTTATAGCTACTTGTGGTAATAGTAAGCAATTTCAGAAGATGAACACACAGCGCAAGACATGAAGAAGGGCATGATTGTGGTCTCATTTTAGTGTCTCTCTTGGTCTGATAATTAAAAGGACTTGCATTCCTCAGATAAAAGTTCTTCCTTTTTTTTACCTGTACACACACACACACACACACACACACGTATAACTTTTCATTGACAATATTTCTCATATCAAATGTGAGAGTTTTTTCTTCACACCAATCAATTCTCCATCTCTCCAGATACCACCTGGGTGTCCTACAACCCAATTCAGTTCTGGCAGTAAGTGCCTGGAGTTATCAGATCCAGAGTTTAAGGGCTCAGTCCCACAAGACTGTCCTCACTTTATTTATTTGTTTCTTTTTATTTTTTATAGACAAGAATCTTGCTATGTTGCCCAGGCTGCACTCAAACTCTAGGGCCCAGGCAATCCTCCCACCACAACCTCCTTATTAGCTAGGACTACAGGCTCAGGCTGTCTTCACTTTAGGCGCCATAGCTGGGCTGTCCTCATTTTAGATGCCAGGCATAAGTATTGGGTCCCCAGATTACCCACTATTCTGTCTGACTTGGCTACAAATCAAGGTTCTCATCACCCACAACCCCTTCAGGTTTGATAATTCACTAAGATACCTCACAGACTTCAGTAAGACAATTTACTTATGATTACTGGGTTGTTATAAAGGATACAACTCAGGAACAGCCTATAGAAGAGATGTTTAGTGCAAGGTATCAGGGGAGGAGGCATGGGGACTTTCCATGGCCTGTCTGGGTGTGCTACCCTCTCAGCACCTTGATGTGTTCACCCACCTGGAAGCTCTCTGAACTGTTCCCATCCCCTTTTAAAAAAAATAGAGTGGGGTTCTTGCCATGTTGCCCACGTTGGTCTTGAACTCCTGGATGTCATGGTTGCTACTGCCTGGGGCCAGCTTTGCAGTTTTTAAAGGGATTTACCAAGACAGTTGTAGGTAAAGAAATGCAGATTTATTAGCGAAAATGTGAAAATATGCTGCAGGGTTGCATTGGGCAGCACAGCAGAGAAAGGATTGTCTGCCAAGAGGTGGGGGCTGGAGGGAAATTGTATATAGAGTCATGCTACAAGGCGGCTATCTGCGGAACAAGGTAGCTGTGCTTGCAGGTTGTTTGTGATTAACCATCTGTTCGAACAGTAGTTCATTGTTTCCCATCTGGGATCACCCCTTTCTCGTTGTTGCTTACTTATCAGGACTCCACATCTGCCCCACCCCCTCTGACAGAACAGCAGTGACAAATCTTTGGCAATGGGGTGGAGGTCTCATCTTCCAACTACTTCCTGGCATGCCTAGAGCATGGAGTAGAACCTACCTATGGTTGTTGGTTTGTCAGGAGACCCTGTGGGTCATTGTCCCAGATTGTGGGTCTTAGGATATTGGATTTTTCTGGAGGAAGGTATTCATCAGAGAGGGGGAGTATGTCAAGATGAAACTGGTGACTAGCTGAATCCAGGGGAGATTTGTAATGGTAGCAGGCATCTCTGGGGAGAGACTGATCCCATACACAGTATCATTTGAAAGTGAAACTGTTGAATTCTAGAACATAAAATTTTGTTTTTTAAAGCCATTGTCCAAAAAGGGATACACAAACCTTTTGCTTTGTGATTGTTTTTCCTTATTGGAAACCCATTTAGGTAACCTGAAAATTAAACTCAATGAAAAAGTGTTTGCATTTAATTAGACACAGGAAGTGTGTGTTCAGCGGGGGAATACATGACTCTTAGGAACAGCATAAGTTGGTTTTTTTGATTACATAGAAAATTTAGACATACCAAGAAAAGCCAGGGGTCCAGAATTAAGTTATGTTAGAGGAAAACATTGCTTAATTTTTTTGACCTTAAAGTTGAAACGTTAAAATATTATGCTAATGTTTAGCATTAGGACATAATAGCAGTTAGAATTGGGAGGAAAACACGACAGGAGCTGACAAAAACTGGGGAGTGTTGTTATATTAGGCCTTTTTTAGGGGAGAAAAAACTGAAAGCAGCGGGACACAGCAAAAGTTAAACTGAGATGATTCTGAGAAGTTTTAAAAATAAACATTATAAAATGAAAAGTAAAACTTCTTGTAGTTTTGTTAAGAACAGATTAATACCTTAAGAAAACCTTGTTTTAACATATGGAGAGGCAATGTTAGAAAGACTATCCTAAATAATTCCCTTTCAGTTATAACCAACTTAATCACATAGAAAATTCCTTTCATAAATTTCCCTTCACAAACCTTCTTATGACTTACACAGACTATTTTTGACTTGCTTGGACTTTACAACTTGTCCTAAGCATTCCTCTTTCTTAAACAACCAGTCATTCTATTTCAGGACAAGAATTTACTATACGGGATTTTTTTTCTCATATAAAGTATTTTTTGTTTGTTTGTTTGTTTGTTTGTTTTTAAATAACCTTCCTTTCCCAAAATACCTTTTTACCCTTTATAACCTTCTTCATGTCTCTCTTATTCCCTGGTTCCTTTTGCCTTGTTTTATATATAACCTTTAAGTAACCTTTGAATTAGACAAAAATTATTTTACTTTTGTTGGGAAGTTAAGATTTGTACTTCATGTTGCTGTGTGATTTATGTGGAAGAGCAAATGAGGAGGTAGTTTACATGCTGTAGAAGTTATCCCTTCTTAAGAGATTTTTCAATTAGATTTCTTGCTAGGGCTTGTTTGAATAAATGTGGGCTATATTTTAAACACCTGAGGTAGGACTGTCTAACTTGAAGTTTCTATTTAATCCGTTTTTACACTGCTGTAAAGAAATACCTGAGACTGGGTAATTTGTAAACAAAGGAGGTTTAATTGACTCACAGTTCTGCATGGCTGGGGAGACCTCAGGAAACTTACAGTCATGGTAGAAGAGGAAGCAGACACCTTCTTCACAGGGTAGCAGGAGAGAGAAGTAAGGAGGGCAGGAAAAATGGCCATTTATGAAAACATTAGATCTCGTGAGAACTCACTATGAGAACAGCATGGTGGAAACTCCCCCATGATCTAATCACTTCCCTCACTCTACATGTGGAGATTACAGTTCTCTTCCTCAAAACATGGGGATTACAATTGGAGATGAGATTTGGGTGGGGACACAGAGCCAAACCATATCCAGTGGCCTGTCCTTCTGCATCAACAACACTTACTTGGAGAAGTGTCCTCAGTACAATCTGGAATGGGCTGGAGGCTTCTAAAGCAGCCAGCAGTTAAGCCTGTCTCTTGTCCTTGCATTTTTCTTTCTCTTTAGCTCTGTTCCCCTTAATCTGTTCTCAATTATTGAAGAAAATTGAAACTATGTCCAGCAATGTTGGGAAAGTAGTTTGTGGTCTCTAATCTAGCTTTTGGCCTTCATGTCTAATGTGCAGGGATACCTGGCTGATAAACAGCTATGACATTGAGGCCTTCTGGGCTCTGGGGGTTCATACTAGTATATTTTCTCATAGCCTCAGCCAGCTTGGAATACAATAGGGCTAGATTTTCATTTGACCCCTCTCATTTCCCTTAGTTTGGCATAATTTACAGGTTTTATATGGCCTTTTAAATGCCCTGAATCAGGCAAGTGATCATGTGATTATGACATTTCCTGCTGTGGTCTCCCTCTTGATAACCCCACCTAGGATCAGCGTCAGGCACTGCAGTTCTCCCAGGGCCAGACTCCTGGGGATTTGGGGTATGCACTTCATCTGCCCACCTGTGAGCCAGAGACCATATGTGGGATTTTTCCTCATGGGTGCAACAAATGGTAAAAATAATATACATGTCCTACCAAGCGAGGTAGATAAAGCAGTAGTCTTTTAAATTCCTTCATGAAATGAGGAGGGCCCCTACTGAAAGAGCCAAAGCTTAGTTTTTATTTGGGAAAGATCAGACTTTAGGAAGGGAGCATGGACTCTCATGGTTCCTAGATCCCCATTTGCCACGTCCTGGAGCAGCAGAACTTTTTCTGAGGCCAAAATAAGATCTCATAGGTGACCTCTGACCTAGTATGAGAAGGGGAGAAGAATCCCTGATAAGGAGGAGGAAATCAACATCAAAGGTTGGGATGTTGAGGGGAAGGTGAGAGAGAGGGAGCAGATGGAGTAGGTGTAATTGAACATGAAGGTAGTTTGTTACGGGAAGAAGGTGTGGCCTCAACCCATCGAGCTAGCTGGGAAGAACGGGAGAGAGTAAAAGAAAGGCCATCCAAAATGTCAAAAGAGTCAGTGGGGCCAGAGAATATAGTCAGCACATTCAGCAGGTTTGGTGGAGATTTGGATCCCGAGAGAGTGAGTTACGAAAGCCTGGACATAGGAACTTCAGATCACTTAGAAGAGTTGCAACAGAAAAGGGCAAGCTGTAAAATAGTATTGGGGCAAGGGTCCCACCTTGTGGCCAGGAGGATTCCTGATCTGAAAGTTTGTAATGTGGCCATGTTGTATTGCCCAAGAAAATTAAACTTTCTTTTTGAGAGTGTGAGGGTCAGATTTATCCAGTATTTTAGGATGCTACCCAGAGATGAGTCTGAAGGAATAGATGGGGTTTGTCCCATGGTGAGACTGGAAAACAAGCTATTTGGGGCTAATAAAATAATAGTACCTACCTCATAGAAATGTTGTGAAGACTAAGATAATAAAAAGAAATCGTTTAGAACAGTGCATAGTTTATAATAAACACTTAGTCAATGTTAATTATAGTAATTATTATCACCCCTTTATCAAACTTTCAAATCAGGTCTTCGACAAGCTGGTCACAAGACAGGAGATCTAAGACGTGAATCTAGGCTGTCTGGATTCTTGTATAACTGGATAACAACTCATCACATCAAGGTATTGATCTGAAAACATGGAGTGCTACTAGTTTTAGATTAAAGATGTATATTGTGAGCTCTTTTCCTCCTACTTCCTATTACTCTGTTTGCTGGGCTAATGTAGAACAAACTTGAATAAACAAATTGCAAATATTCAAGGGAACTTGAATATATCATCTAGATGGACAGCTTGTTTTCTTTGAAGACAGATGCAAATGGTCGTGTTTTTTAAATTGTATACACAAAAGCTGTAAAATTATATACTAGTTTAAATTAGTCTTGTTTAATTAGCCATTATCTGACCAATGTTACAACTCCATCTTTTTTTTCCTTAACATCTATTTTTTGTTTGTTTTTTAAAGACTGCTTTTTTTTTTTTTTCTCCAGAGCAGTGCTGTTTCTTGAGTTTTCAGCTCTAGCTGGTAGCATAACCTTAGGTGGGATAGGTTCATAGCAGGTGTTTGCTGAGTAAGTAATATACAGAGAGTCATATTTTCTGCTGTGCTAGAAACTGTCTTCAAGAGAGTATGCTTTCATTAAATACAATAAAATTTCACAGTGCACTCCAAGGAACTGCTCTGTGTTGTGATGGTGGGTGGGTGTGAGATGGGACAGGGGAGGAAGGGATAAAATGTGATTGAGAATACTCTCTCAGACATGAAACTAAGTATAAGAAGATAATAGAATTGATTTTGTTTGTTTGTTTTTGTTGTTGTTTTGTTTTAAAGGTCCTATTCTCCTTAAAATCAAAATTTGATAGTATACTGGGCTGGCCAAGCCTGAATGCCTGCCATGGCAAAACCTCCATTTAAGGGAAACTATCTTGCCCTTAGCCCTTGCTATAAGGGTAGTCCCTTTTTGTATTTAGCTATAACCCCTGGCTATGGCTGAGTAGACCCTGGAAAACTGAATCAAAGAATAGTGAATTGTGGCCTGGTACAAAAAGATGAACTGGCCTAACCACAATTTTCCCTGGAAAATTAAAAACTGTAAAATGTAGAGAGATGGAGGCAGTTAACAATGGGGGCAAAAATTGAAACAATGTATTAGAAAATGTAGTGAGATAAACAGGATAAGAGGTGGTACCCTGTATTATAGGGGAGCAAAAATATGAGAAATCAGAAAAAGCCATTTAATAGTGAAATGGAAAGAATCAGATATTTGGCATTAAGCTGTGTAATTAATAAGGAACACAAAGGAAGATTGACTGCCTGTTTCATTGATTCATTTGTTTATTCAACAAATCATTTTTTTAGTTACTACTGTGTACCAGGCAGTGTTTTAGCCCAAGAGTATTGCTCTGAGAAAGAATTAAGCCGGTGATTTTCAACCACTTGTGATTTTGCCTACCAGAGGATATTTGGCCATGTCTAGAGACATTTTGGTTGTCAAAACTGAGAAAGGGAGGTGGTATTGGTTTTTAGTGAGTAGAAGCTGGGGATGCTGCAAACTATTCTACAATGCACAGGATAACTCCCTACAAAAAAGAGAATCATCTTGCTCAAAATGTCAGTAGTTCTCAGGTTTAGAAACTCTGGGATAAACTATCATTAGGATATATTTCATGGAATAATTGTTATCTTGTAGTTGACATTTGACTTTCTGTGTTTTCAGAATTAAGGAAGTTCACTGGAGTAAAATGGAGGCCTCAGTAATATTACCCATTCTGAAGAAAAAACTGGCCTTCCTTTCAGGTATGTTTTCTTCTTAAAATTTGAAGTGTTTGATATACAAACTGTTTAATAGTTTTTTTGTTTGATGATTATGACAAATGCATTTTATGTTTTTATGAAAGTTTTGTTTAAAAGATATTTCTGAGACATCTTTAAATCAGAGTGAAGAGCTAGGAGAGCTAACTCTGTACTGGTTCTTGGCAGGCCAATTTATTTTTCTAATTTCAACTTTTATTTTAGATTCTGGGGGTACATGTGCCTGTCTGTTGCATGGGTATATTACATGATACTAAGGTTTGGTGTACAGTTGATTCCCCTCACCCAGGTAGTGACCATAATACCCAGTAGGTAGTTTTTCAGCCCTTTTCCCCTTCTCTCCCTCCCCCGCAGTAGTCTCCAGTGTCTGTTGCTCCCATCTTTAGGTCCATGTGTGCCCAGTGTTTCACTCCTTCTTACAAATGAGAACATGCAGTATTTGGTTTTCTGTTTCTGTGTCAATATTCACTTAGGTTGATGGCCTCTGGCTGCATCCATGTTGCAGCAAAGGGCATGATTTCCCTGTTTTTTTTTACGGCTGCATAGTACTCTATGATGTATATGTACCACGTTTTCTTTATCCATTACACTGTTGATGGGCACCTAAGTTGATTCCGTAGCTCTGCTATTATAAATAGTTCTGCAAGGAACATATGAATGCATGTGTCTTTTTGATAGAGCAATTTATTTTCCGTTGGATATATACACAGTAACGGGATTGCTGGATTGAATGATAGCAATCCCATTACTGGGTATATACCCAAAGGAAAATACATTGTTTTATAGATTTCTCTGTTTTAAGTTCTCTGAGAAGTCTCCAGACTGCTTTCTCCAGTTACTGAACTAATTTACATGACCACCAACAGTGTATATGCATTTCCTTTTGTCTGCAGCCTCACCAGCATCTATTATTTTTTTGACTTTTTAATAATAGACATTCTGACTAGTATGAGATATTTCATTGTCAATTTGATTGCATTCCTGTGATTATTTGTGATGTGCATGCTTGTTGGCCACTTGTATGTCTTCTTTTGAGAAATGTCTGTTCATGTCCTTTGCCCACTTTTTAATGGGGTTATTTGTTTTTTCCTTGTTGAATTGATTAAGTTCATTATGGATTCTTGGTATTAGGCCTTTGTTGGAGGCATAGTTTGTGAATATTTTCTCCCATTTTGTAGGTTGTCTGTTTACTCTATTGATAGTTTCTTTTGCTGTGCAGAAGCTCTTTACGTCCTGCTTTTCAATTTTTGTGTTGCAGTTACTTTTGAGGACTTAGTCATAATTTTTTTTCCAAGGCCGGTATCCAGAATTGTAATTCCTAGGTTTTCTTCTAGGATTTTTATAGTTTTAGGTCTTAGGTTTAAGTCTTTAATTCATTTTGAGTTAGTTTTTGTATATGGTGAAAGGTATGGTTCAGTTTCATTCTTCTGCACATGGCTAGCAAGTTATCCCAGTACTATTTATTAAAACGACAGTTCTTTCCCCATTGCATGTTTTGTTGAAGATCAGAAGGCTGTAGGTGTGTGAATTTATCTCTGGATTCTCTGTTCTGTTCCATTGGTCCATGTGTCTGTTTCTATACCAGTACCATGCTGTTTTGTTTACTGCAGCCTTGTAGTGTAGCTTGAAGACAGGTAATGTAATACCTCTGGCTTTTTTCTTTTTGCTTAGAATTGCTGTGGCTAGTTGGGCTCTTTTTTGTTTCCATGTGAACTTTAGTTTTTTTCTATTCTGTGAAAATTGACATTGGTAGTTTGATACGAATAGCATTGAATTTGTAGATTGCTTTGGGCTGTATGGCCATTTTAACATTTTAAATATGATGATGGAATGTTTTTCCATTACTTTATGTCTTCTGTTCTTTCAGCAGTGTTTTATAGCTCTCCTTGTAGATATATTTCACCTCCTTGCTTAGGTGTAGTTTTAAGTATTTTTTGTGGATGTTATAAGTGGGAATATGTTCTTTATTTGGCTCTCAGTTTGAGTGTCATTGGTGTTTGGAAATGCAACTTATTTTTGTATATTGATTTTTTTACCCTGAAATTTTACTAATGTAATTTATCAGTTCTAGAAGCCTTTTGGTGGAGGCTGTAGAGTTGTCTAGGTATAGAAACATAAAGTCAGCAAAGAGCAATAATTTGACTCCTTTTCTATTTCTGTGCCTTTTCTTTTTCTTGCCTGATGGTTCTTGCTAGGACTTTTAGTACTATGTTGAGTGCAAGTGGTGAGAGTAGCTATCCTTGTTTTGTTTCAGTTCTTAAGGGGAATACTTTTGGCGTTTGCCTGTTCAGCATGATGTTGACTGTGGGTTTGTCTATAGATAGGTTTTATTATTTTGAGATGTATTTCTTCAATGCATAGTTTATTGAGGGTCTTTATCATGATAGGATATTGGATTTTATTGAAGGCTTTTTCTGCATCTATTGAGATGATCATATGGTTTTTAATTCTGTATTTGGTAAATCACATTTATTGATTTGTGCATGTTGAACTGATCTTGCATCCCAGGAATAAAACCTATTTGAATGTGGAGGATTATTTGGCTGTGAATCCATCTAGTCCAGGGCTTTTTTTTGTTGGTAGATTTGTAAATTACCAGTTCAATTTCAGAACTAAATATTGGGCTGTTGAGGGCTTCAGTTTCTTTATGATTCAACCTTGGGAGGGTCTGTGTTTCTAGGAATTTATCCATTTCTCTAGAGTTTCTAGTTAGTGTGCGCAGAAGTCTTTTGTATTTCTGTGGGATCAATTGTAATGTCACCTTTGTCATTTCTAATTGTCCTTATTTGGATCTCCTCTCTTTTTTTCTTTCTTAATCTAGCTAGTGGTCTTTGATCTTGTGTATCATTTGATGTTGTCAGCCCCCCCCCCCCGCCCCCCACACTTTTTTTTGAGACAGGATCTCACTTTGTCACTCAGTCTAGGGTGGAGAGCAAGTACGAACTAGGCTCACTGCAGCTTTGACCTCCTGAGCTGAAGCAATCCTCCAGCCTCAGCCCTGACAATTAGCTGGGACTACGGGTGTGTACCACCATGCCCAGCCAATTTTTGTATTTTTTGTAAAGATGGGGTTTTGCTGTGTTGCACAGGCTGATCTCAAATTCGTGAGCTCAAGTGATTCGCTCACTTTGACTTCTCGAAGTGCTGAGATTTGAGGGCTGAGCCACCTTACCTGGCCTTGTTGATTCCTTTAATGGATTTGGGGTCTCAATTTCATTCACTTCTGCTCTAGTTTCAGTTATTTCTTTTTTCCTGTTAGCTTTGGAGTTTGTTTGTTCTTGTTTTTCTAGTTCCTGTAGGTGTGACGTTACATTGTTAATTTGAGATCTTTGTAACTTCTTGATGTAGTCATTTAGTGCTATAAACCTTAACAGTTTTTGCAGTATCCCAGGGATTTTGATGTTGTATCACTGTGTTCATTTATCTCAAACAATTTTTTGATTTCTGCCTTAATTTTGTTTACACAAAAATCATTCAAGTGCAAGCTGTTTAATTTTCATGTAATTGTGTGGTTTTCAGAGATCTTCTTGGTATTGATGTCTACTTCTATTACACTGTGATCTGAGAGTATGGTTGGTATGATTTTGAGTTTTTTTAATTTATCGAGACTTGCATTATGGCCAAGCCTGTGGTTGGTCTTAGAGTATGTTTCACATGCAGATGAGAAGAGTTTCACATGCAGATTAGAGTTTCACATGCAGATGAGAAGAATGTATATTCTGTGGTTGATGAATGGACTGTTCTGTAGATGTCTATTAGGTCTAATTGGTCAAGTGTCAAATTTAAGTTCAGAATTTGTTTGTTTTCTCCCTGATGATCTGTCTAGCTCTATTGGTGGAGTGTTGAAATCCCCTGCTATTATTGTGTGGCTGTCTAATTCATCTTGTAGGTCCAGAATTACTTTTTTTATGAATCTGCAGTACTTCGTTGTTGGGTGCATGTATATATATTTAGAATAATCAGGTATTCTTGTTGAATTGAACCCTTTATCATTATGTAATGCTCTTCTTTGTCCTATTTGATTATTGTTGGTTTAAAGTCTGTTTTTTCTGATATCAGAATAGTGACCCCTGCTCTTTTTTGTTTTGCTTATGTGTAATAGGTCTTTCCCCAACCCTTTTCTTTGAACCTATCCTTATCATTACATGTGAGATGGGTCTCTTAAAGACAGAAGATGGATGGGTCTTGTTTTTTGAGTTTTTTGTTTGTTTGTTTGTTTGTTTGAGACAGGATCTCGTTCTGTCACCCAGGCTGGAGTGCAGTGGTATGATCATAGCTCACTGTAGCCTTAACCTCCTGGGCCTAAGCAGTCCTCCCACCTCAGCCTTTCAAGTAGCTGGGACCACAGACATGTGCCATCATGCCTAGCTAATTTTCTCATTTTTAGGTGTCCTTATATATTGCCTACGCTGGTTTTGAACTCCTGGTCTCAAGTGATCCTTCTACCTCAGTCTTCCAAATTGCTGAGATTATAGGCATGAGCCACTATGCTTGGCCAAATCTTGTTTTTTGAATCCATTTTGCCATTTTGTGTCTTCTAAGTGAGGTATTAGACCTTTTATATTCAAGGCTAATATTGGTATGTGAGGTTATAATCCTATTTTGAAGTCATTAACTGGTTTCTTTGTAGTCTCAATTGTGTAGTCGCTTTATAGGGTCTGTGGGCTATGTAATTAAATGTGTTTTTGTAGTAGCAGGTGTTCTTTTGTTTCCATCTTTAGAACTCCCTTAAGGATCTCTTGTAAGGCTGGTCTAGTGGTAATGAATTCCCTTAGGAATTACTTGTCTGGAAAAGATTTTATTTCTCCTTCACTTACAAAGCTTAATTTGGTAGGATATGAAATTCTTGGTTGGAAATCTTTTTCTTTAAGAATGGTAAAAATAAGCCTCCAGTCTCTTTTGGCTTATAATGTTTCTCCTGAGAAGTCCACTATTAGCATGACAGGGTTCTCATTGTATGTGATCTGACTCTTCTCTAGCCTCCTTTAAGATTTTTGATGCTCTACACATTCGGAGAAAGCTCTCTAGGAATGAACTATAAAAATAATCCCTGAAAATACAGTCTTCTGATACTTATTCTGTTCTGTAATTTCATTAAAATGACCTCTACAAGGTAGGTGTCACGATGTCTCACTTCTTATATGAAAAGATAATAATTAATAATTGACTAACTGGCATCCAAATAATTGTTTCTGAAATACAGAATAATTAGTTTTTATGATAACTATCTTCTAGCTTTTTTCTTCCATCTTTCTCTGAGGAAGTTTCAGTACACTGGAGGAGTTATTTAATATCCATTATGCTGTTTTCACCCTTTGCTGTTCAAAACTGTTTATATACACTTGAATTTATCTTCAGTTATCAACTCAAAGTATGTATCAGCTAAGATGAGTCAAGGGGAAGCTGTGAGTGGGAGCAGTGGTATGGTACATTGGGTGTAGTGATCTTCTAGAGTTTGGATCATTGAGTAAATCTGTACATGCTGTAGCATAGATACCGTAGCTCTGCCAACTCAGAGTTATTTGGCCTGTATTAGCTTGTTTTCTCTGTGTTAATTCTTATTTATGTCCTGTCCTAATTGCCTTGATAACACTAATGTCCTTTTTTCAAAGTATGTTATGTCTCTGTATAAATCGACATGTTTTCCTAGTGCATTTTACATATTGTATATTATATACAATACTATATACTATATATAAAAATATATATTATATATTATACTCTGATATGAATGATTTTGTAAATATTCTTATTCATAGCTTTGTGCATTTTTTTCTCTTCTATACCTAAAAAGCTTTGTGTATTTTGTACAAGTTCAGCAGTATGCATTTTTATAAGTAGAAGTGGTATAAAGATAATATGCATTTATATTTGTGTTAGGTTTTGTCAGATTGCCCTCCAAGAAGATTGTTTCAATTTCTGTTTTTTACAATGGTGTATGAAAATGCCTGTGTTCTCACACTCTTTTCAATAGCAGACATTATTATTCTCTTATAATCTTTACCATGACATTTTTGCATCTTGTGACACTTGTCTCTGTAGCATTTGATGCTTTTGACCATAACTACCTTGAAAGTCTTTTTCCTGTTGGCTTTCACCCCTCTGGTACTTTTACACTGGTGATTATTTTATTGTCCCTGAATGAAAGCTGAGGGAATTTAGTTAAATCTAGCCCTGAATGTTCAATTTATCTTCTAAAGACAATTCTACAGTGAGTCAGAGTGCCATAGTCCAGGTGTGAGCCTTTTTTGGGGCTTGGCTTAATGCATGGATAAAGCTTAGCAATTTTGAAGTATAAATGAAAGACTTCTTAGCCTATTCCTATTAACTTCTTCACTTGACCATTGATTGTTTAAGCCAGTAATTTTCAAACTTTTTTAGTAATAGAGAAAATTTTTTCAAACCAACAGAGTCCTTCAGCGGATGCAGTTTGAAAATCACTTGTGTTAATTCTTTTTTTTTTTTTGAAAAATGACACTTATATTCTGAACAAAAAATATGCAATTGAAGTCATATTGATTGATTAGTAAGTTGAATCATCTTAGATGGTTATTTGTTGACATTAAACAAAGTGGTTGGATAGTAGTAATGGTTGACCTAATGGAGGACAGAAGTTCATTTATGGTTCGTACGTTATGAATTCCATTTGTGTCACTAATATGAGTATTTTTCTTCACTTCACACTTACCAGTTTTTAGTGATAGATGTCTAGCAATCATGTGGAATTGTTTCTTTCAGTATTTTCTTCTTTTTAAGCTTCTAAAATTACCTCAAATGTCAACTAGGTCAGAAGATGGGCTTCAGTATGAAAATAAAACATGTAGGAAACTTCCAAAGACACGATGTGGGTATAAAAGTATTTAAAAGTTACATTATACTTTTGGCACACTGAAAGGGACTTGAACGTACATGGAATGTAACTGTGTTCTACTACCTTGATTTCAGACTTCAATATCCAGTTCCCATGCACCCTTCTCAGCTGTGCAGTGCTTTATCTTTATTGTCTTATGAACAGTATATGCCTGTCTGACCTTTGTGAGTTAACGCAGATCATTCCTCATAACAGAATACTCTTTTGACTTGGTTTACAAATTCTTCCCTGCCTCCCTCCCTCCCTCCCTCCCTCCCTCCCTTCCTCTGTCTTTTTCTCTCTCTCTCTCTTCTTTCTTTTCTTTTCTTTCTTTCGATGCAATCTTGCTATGTTGCCCAGGCTAGTACTGGACTCCTGGGTTCAAGTGATACTCTCACCCTCAGCCTCCTGAGTAGCTGGGACTGGAGACTACAGGCACACCAATACCCCCAGCTCTGTTTTCCTCAAGTCTTAGCTTTTTAATGAAACTTCTCACATTTACTGCAGCTCTTAATCATTTTCTAAATCCCTTTTTATAATTTTTATATATCTTATACAACATAACAAACTATCTTATTTCTTATGACCTAAATGTTTTCTTCCTAGGTTCATTGGAAATTGATTTTACTTTACTTGCAAGTATTTACTGTGCTGGGCACACGAGAGGTGCTTGATGAATTGATTACATTAAGCACACTAAATGGAAGAAATTTAAATAAAGCGATATTTGCTATGTTTGGGTGAAGATTTCATGGGTGATTTTTTTTCGTTTTTTCTAAATTTTCTATAATTCTCCTATACTATCATAAACATTTACAATCTATAGGTAGCCATTAGATATTTTCCAATTTATGTCTTAAACTTATTATTGTAGTAAGATTGGATTCAAATATATATTATTCAGATTATGCCTTAATATGTATTACATGTTAAATTTAAATCTCTTTTTTAATAGGAGGAAAGGACAGACGGAGTGGCCTCATTTTGACAATTCCATTATGCCTCGAACAGACAAATATGGATGAGCTGAGTGTCACCTTAGACTACCTACTCAGCATTCCAAGGTGACTCTAAAGGTGTCTTTTCTTAAATCTCAGTATGTTTTCTTTCAGTTACTAATGATTCTTTCTATTGTTGAAGTATACTTTGCTATCTTATTTGCTTTTATTCACAGTGAAATTATAATTATAGATACTAAAATCAATGACTTATAACATCATTGCAGATAAAATGCTCATTTTATGCTCTTGATGAATTTAATGATTTACAGATTTCCAAAATGTATGTATTGTCAACTTGTAAGGAACACTGTAACTAAGCATCTATATCATGTAACTTTAGAAAAATTGGAGAATTTAATCAGTAGAAAAGATCTTTTATTTAGGTAAGCTATTTCACCATATTGATATAAATACGTGTGCAGGTTTTAATGTACTGAGTGAGTGAAGGCTGTTAGGAGTTTATAAATATTTTTATTTTAAAAAATGTCAAAAATGTTTGTTTATATTTCAATGTAAAGGGCCTTTAACTTTAGTTTTCACATTTGTTCAGTGAAGACCCAACTTAAACCTCTTTATTTGCCCTAGTCTACCCATCACTTCAACAACAAAAATAAAGCTTCCTCCCCATCTGCTTCTCCCATAATTGGGACTGGGGCACAACTGTGACTGCATATTAGTCATCTGGAGTTTTTTTTCAAAATTCTAATGATCGGGGGTTCACTTCCAGAGATTCTGATCCAATTGTACTTGGGAAGCCTGCTTATCAGAATTTTTAGAAAGTCTTTTAAGCTTCTTGTGTATTTCTAATGTGCAACCAGGTTTGTAAACCACTACAATTAAGCATGTAAATGAAGGCAGGTTTCTGTGTGTGTGTCTGTGTGTGTGTGTATACAATGTAGAGGTAGAAAAAGGAACACGACTATTTCATATACTGCTCTTAAGTTCTGGCTAGTGAATTTTAAAACATTTTCGTCAGAGTAAACAATTCTTTGTATGTTCTTCCTGTATTTGCATTTTATTGACACAATAGCTTTTTTCCGTTTAAACCACCTTGCAGAGTATGGAGTTAAAACAACTCATTTTAATCGCACCTGCGTCCAGTAGTGTTCTGTAATTTAATGATTCTGTTGCTGTTTGTTTTTTTAATATTGTGGAAATAGAGCTCTTCATGTGAAAATTTTCAATATTTTCAGTTTCTGGGGGTGAAAATGATGAGAATCTGTAGTCCATGTATTAGTATTAGCATTAGCTAATTGCATTAGCAGTAATCTTGCTAATACCCCAAACTGTGGATTGCTAACTTGTTCACCATCAGATAACAAACTGCTTTTTAGGTAACCATGGTTAGCCAGACTTACGGCTTACAAGTTATGAAAAAAAATTCATAGATGGATTAATAGAAGGTTAAATATGTCAAGTGCCATCTGAACAACTACCTTATTTTGTAGTTGAGGAAATTGAAACTCAGAGGTTATGGTTACTTGCCCAAGATCTCAAACCTAGTGAGTCGCACAGCTGGGATGAGTGTCCACAATTCCTGACACCAATTTAGAGCTTTTTTGTACTTCAAATGAATAGAGTTCAGTGTAGTTGCATCTCACGTGAAGTCCGGTGGGTTCAGATGAAAAGCAAAAACTACTAATTGTCAAAGTTACTTTTGAAAAATGCCTGAGGGTGGATCAGAGACTGTATTACCTTTCCATGAACATGTTAGGTTTTCCTTCAGCATTGGAGCAAGTTATTCATACTGAATTCCAGAAGATATAGTTGGCTTGTGATTAGGTTTGTTTTAAGAAAATGCATGTTTGTATATACTGGGATCATATTCAGTTCAACAGGATGCTTACCCTATCAGAGGCACTGGGTAACTGAGGGAGGCTAAAGGCCCAGCAAATTCATTCGCATCTCCTGACTCATGTTCACTCTGGTGTGGATAAGCAGGAAGTACAGCCTATACTATTTAAATTTTCTCTTTCTTTTTCTCATGTAAATGTACGTATGATGTTCCTCCAGTGTAAATGATGAATCAGTTTCTGCATATCTACACTTACCTGCCAACTAGCAGAGAAGGTGTAAGTTGAAGCAAGATGAAAGAACTTATTCTAGCAAGGCAAAATAGATACATGGATACTTTATTTCTTATGATTGTTTTGCTAAAATTTGACCTTCTCAAGTATTCATGAAAACTCTGTCCTGCTTTCTTGGATCAGTCTCCCATAATTTTGGGATTAACAAAGTGGCTGTCAGCTTTTTATCCGTACTTGCCATTTCCTTAGAGAGCTAAGGTGTTTTTGATCTCTCCATTGTGATACTAGAGAGCAGTTAACTAGATGTGTGATCTTAAAACCAATGTTTTTCATTCAGAATTTCCACTGCTCAGAAGTGCTTTTAAAATGTAACCCCCCAACATTTTATTAAAATGTTCATATATGCAAAAAAGTTGAAGGAATTATATGGTGACACCCATATGTGCACCACTTAGAAAATCTAAAACTAACATTGTGTGTTGTTTTATCACATTATCACCCATGTTTCAGCCCTCTTTTTGTCCTAGGAATGTTTTTAAGTTTACCCTACCAGATCAGGCCCCGGATGTGTCTAGAAAAGTTTTTTCATTTCTAGTATATCTACATTCTTTTGTGACCTGCTTTTGTCTCCCAGCTTCCAACTGTTAATGTTTAACTCCTTCCAGCTGTGAACATCTGCAGACATCTCCAACATTGTAGCTAGCTAAGGTGGCCTCTTCCTAATAGGAGATGTCCAAAATTGTTTTTTTGTGTGTGCAATGACTATCTTAACGTTTTGAATACAATAATAGCTTTTCAAAATTTTTGCGAAAATGAAAAGAAATTACCCCATTTTTTATAGTTTGTGCTTAATTTTAATGATCACAGGGACAAAGTGTGATATATAGCTATTTTAAATGGCTAACCTAGCACAGTTGAGAATGGAAGCATTTCTTGACTCTTTTGTACACAGGTTGGCCCTGAGTTTGTTTTCTGTTTCAGATACTAAGTGTACAGTATTTTGGATATTCATGAGTGCTATGAAAACAAAGCATGAAAAGAGTCAGAGTGATAGAGTGGTGATACTTTACAAAATAAGATGATATTTTGCCAGAGATGATTGAAAGGAGGGGCAGACCCTACAGAATCTGATCAACGAACATCGAAGACAGAGTGAGCAGTAAGTGCAAAGGCCCTGAGGCAGGAGCAGGTTTAACGTGTTCTGGGAAGATCAAGGAGGCTAGTGTGGCTGGAACAGTTTGAGAGAGGAGCACAGTGCTGGGAGGGGGATCAGAAGAGAGTCAGGAGTCAGGTCGTGGAAGACCATGTAGGCCATGGCTTCCGTTCTGAATGAGATGGAAAGCTATTGTCGTATCTGAGGAGTGATGTGATGTGTGTCATCTAACATTATTAAAGGCCTTCTGTATTTAAAGCACAGTGCTAGAAGCTGCCAAGACATTTGTAAGGTAACATTCTTGCTTTCTGGAAGCATATTATCTAATGAAGATGAATTGTAAACAAGTAATTATAATAAAAGCATAAGTGAAATTAGCGCTATTATGTAAATACTAGCAGAGCTGTGTGAGTGGAAGAGAAGGAGCGTGTAGTTGTAATCAAAGAAATGAGTGAAGATCTGCAGGATATTGGACCCAGGAAATCCACTAACAGTGTCTTCTGTGTCAAAAGTGAGTGGACTGTTTGGACAACCTCACCTTTACATAGCGGTTTTAACTCAGCTGTGTCACCCTTGAAAGGCTTAACTGGGCTAGGAACTAGGAGGCGGGGTCTTAGATTTTTTTTTCTATTACTGTTAAAGTATAGTTATAAACATGGTAACAGGGGCTATAGGAATTTGTTATTAATAGCACTTCAGGTCCTACAACAGGCCCTTTATAAAGGGTATAGCATGCTTCTAAATTAAATATGTCGTTAGAAGCAGTTTAAGCCATCATACCACTTACAAGGATGAAGTAAAAAAACTATTTCCTTTCAAGTACCTGAAAGACCACTTGGTCTGGCAATTTTGAAATAGTAATATCTTTGGATTCTGTGTATTTTCATTATCTATCTTAGTAAAATATGAGAATATGAGAGGGTTAAGTGTGTTTCTTAAGTACTCTGAAAGATAAATTTAGAGTATTTTATTCCTTTAAGATCACTACAGATGGTATTTTCAAGCTTCATTACTTTCTTAGTCTTAATGTACAGATTAATTTATAGTGTGCTTTGAAATGTAAATGTATTGCTTATATAAAATGTATTTAACAAAATGGTTGTGTAACCTACATCTCAGGACTATAGATGCCAATGTTGAGAAAGTACCACATTATGAGAATGGCACGTTTCTCTTGGTGGGAAGGCCGTCTTCTGGACAGCTGTGTCTTAGCTCTCCTTCCTGCAAAAGGCATTGGTAGAATCCCTGCATTGTTGCCACTACTCCAGACCACTCAACAACCAGCTACCCTGCCTAGCTGATCACTGTTGGGCTTGTATCCTCTTCTATATCATGGTGGTCTTCTTAGATGTCTTGTTGGTGGAGAACCCCAGGAATCCCCTCATTACTTGAGCCCACAGATAGTCATTATGTGTCAGGTTTGCTTCTCTCCACAAGTCTTTTACTTTTTTGAAATAGAGATGGAGTCTTGCTGGTCTCACACGCTGGCCTCAAACTCCTTGGCTCAAGCCATCCTCTTGCCCTAGTCTCCCAAAGTGCTAGGGTTAGAGACGTGAGGCACCACACCTAGCCCCCTCTGCAAGTCTTTTATTTTCTTTTGCTAACCCACAAGTGATGACTGTATTGGCCTTACCTTTAGTTTTTCCCAAAGAATATTTAGTGGGTCCTTTATCTTGTGATGCAAATCCAAAAATAGAGTACTTTTGTTTTATTGAGATATAGTTCAGATGTCATAAAAATCATATTTTTAAAGTAGGCAATTCAGTGATATTTAGTGTATTCACAGGTTATGCATCCGTTATGCTATCTAGTTTCAGAACATTTTTATCAGCCCAAAATAAACCTTGTTCCCATCGGCAGTCACTCTCCATTCTTCCCTCCTAACCCTTGTCAACCACTAATCTGCTTTCTGTCTCTGGCTTTGCCTATTCTGGACATTTCATATAAATGGAATCATTCAATGTGTGTCCTTTTGTGTCTGGCATCTTTTACTTAGCATAATGTTTTCAAGGTTTAGCCATGTTGTAGCATCTGTCAGTACTTCATCTTTTTTTATGGCTGAATGTCTCATTGTTTGGTTATACTGTGTTTTGTGTTTCTGTTCATCAGTTGATGGACGTTTGAATTGTTTCTGCTCTTCAGCTATTATGAATTATTCTGCTATGAATATTTACATGCAGGTTTTTATGTGAACATATGCATCAGTTTGCCTTACCTTTTGAATACTCTTTTGTTTACTTTGGAAGCTCAGCTTCTGTCCTTGCCTGTTCCCACTCTAAACTTTTAGCAATATCATCCTCATTCCTTGTAGTCTTACTGTTTCTCGGTAGAACAGAACATGACTTCTACAAGAACCTTCTTGGAACTAGTGTGCATGCTTGGAGGGAGAAGAGGAGGACTAGTAAAGTCCCCTGAACTGTTGGTGGATTTAAATCCCAGGAAAAGGTCTGTTTATTTTTTCCTATAATGTATGTAATTGGGAACAGTTTGTATGGGGACAGGTTTCACTACCAAAATCTTGCTCTGATAAGCAAAGCTGTAGTTCCATTTACTGTATTGGAAGGAGTGCAGTTGAGATCCTTATATTAAGTTGATAAGTAAACATAATAATAATAATAATGATAATGATAGGTATGTAGTTTTGGCCTTTAGAATGCAGTTTTTCCCTCCAGAAGTTGCGTTTTACTAGGTTAGACTTCTGGGAAGTGTTTAGTTAATACTTAAATCACTCAGTATAATACAGAAATCCAACACTGAAGATAATATTTTGTTGGTCAAGTGACTGAGAATGCAAAGTGAGAGCGGAAGTGGGTTAGACATGGTCTATTCAAGCTTTTGAATCAGCAGGTTCTACCTCATCTCATTAAATTTCTCCAAAAGAACTTCTTCTCCAAAAGAAGCCGATTTTTGTGATTTATTAATGACTATTTTCTATCTGTTTTGAACTGTCACTTCACAAATCTTATACTTCTGGCAGGAAGGTGAGACAAGAAATATATAACACATTTGGCAATTAGTGACTTACTTCACTGTGATCCCTTTTAACTGATGAAGAAATTGAGAGACTAGTAGTACTGTTTGAATGTTGCTTTGATTTCTTTACTTTTTAAGACACTGACTTTTATGCTTTTAGAATAATTTTCTTACCACATTAGTTTGTAAATTGTGAACATTTCCTAAAATGAGAAAAATAAATTGCTTGAGAAAATGAAAGGATACTCTGAAGAATTTTATTTATTGACAATGTAAACTAAACCAAGTGAGATTAATTCTACTGCATATGCAATTAAGTTTTAAACCTTCTTTATTTAGAATTATGAAGAACGAATTCTGGAGCTTGTTTTAATGCTGTGTAATTTTGTTTTGTTTCAGTGAGAAGTGTAAGGCTAGAGGATTTACCGTGATTGTGGATGGCAGAAAATCACAGTGGAATGTGGTGAAAACAGTAGTCGTAATGCTACAGGTAATTTTGGTTTTGTCTATCAGGAAATGGTTTTTATTTTACAGCAACAGATCCTGGTGAAAATGGCAGATGCACTTAATTTATTGGACTGTGCCTGGCGTCCTAGCAGTGACTGAGTTCTGCAAATGCACTGATCACTATTGGATTGTTCAAATTCAACTCCTTAGGTTTGAATTTAGGCAGTTAAGTAAATCTCTATTCTAATAGGTTTGTAAATGAAAATAATATGTCATGTTTAAGTAATTTAAGAATGGAGGCCAGTGATTTTAAAAGTGTGAGTGTTGAAATTATGAGACTCACGTGGGAGCTTTTGCGTGCTCTGGTGTCTGTCATTCTCCCTCTTGCACCCCATTCTGAAACTACAGGTAGGTGGTAGGATTTTTGGTTAAGTGTAGTTCAAAGAAACTTCTCAAGTGATTCTGGCTTGTCTTTCTCTTCTAGTCCCCTATTTCCTACATAAAGCATCAGGATTCACGATGATCTTATTATTTATTTATAGTCCGGAAGAAACTTACTTAACATCTGTGTCCTCAGGAATTTCAGCCCCTCACAAATTAACATTTAATAAACATCTACGATTACAAACTTTTTGAGATCTGATGCCAGTCTTGTGTTTTATATTTCCTCATGTTCCACACAGAATGTTTCTGTGACCCCTGGCATGTAGTAGGCACCCAGTAGACATTTGTTGATTTATTATAAGGGTATTGAAGATATGATTTGAAAAGGAAAAATAAAACATTTGAGTGATGCGGAGGGAAGATTGCTCTCATGCACTTGGCTTTCTGTAGGGCTTCTAGAGAGGTAAAATTTGAATTATCCAATTTAAATGAAAGTAAAGAGGGCCTTCCTCACAGGTACTCTGAGTTACATATAGCTCATAAATGAAGCAAGTACAATGAGAGTAGTTGATGGCAGGCCAGTCTGGGAGAAACATAAGTTGGTAGTAACGTGGAATCATGAACATTCACTTAAGTGGATATCAGTAATATTGAAAGAAAGATCAAGAATTTTAAATGAATTCAACAAATAATTTGGTAGCTACTTTAGAAATCTGTGGAAAGGCATATAATTTTAAAATTTAAATAACTAAGGAGAATGGTTTTTAACGTTTTATCATTTATTTAGGTTAATTGGGAAAAAGGGATTCAAGGGATAGGAACAAAGTGGTAATTTTAGGTTTTAGTTCTAGTTTTAGTGCTTATTATGTTTCTGGTACTGTGCAAAGCTTGCTATATAAATTATCTCATTTGATTTTGGCCTCACAACCTTACAGAGAAGGTCAACGAGGCTCAAGGATTTTAAATAACTTAAAATCGGAACTTAGTACAGACTAAGTAAGCCCCAGGCCTTGACTTTATCCATTTTAAAATGTGTATTTACCAGTGGCCTGTATTTGAGGCGGGGGTCTCTGAATTTTCTACCCATTGCCTCATTCTTCTTAAATGTTTGGCTTAAACTTTTCATCATTAGAATTCCCCCACCCCAACTTTTTTTTTTTCAGTCAGGGACTCACTTTGTCACTCAGCCTGGAGTGCAGTTGCATGGCTTACTGCAGCCTCCAGCTCCTGGGCTCAGGCAGTCCTCCTGCCTCAGCACCCTGAGGAGTTGGGAGTGTGGAGGCGAGTGCCACCACACCTGGCTACTTTTTTTTATTTTGTAGAGACTATATTGTTCCAGTTGGTCTCAAACTCCTGAGCTCAGGTGATCCTTCTGCTTCAGCCCCTCAAATCACTGGGATTACAAGCTAGAATCACTCTTTGGGTTAGAAAGGACATAGCCTCTGCAGGATCAGTTTTTAAGGGAGCACAAATTGGTGTCCTAAAATAAATTTTATTTTGAAAAAAAAAGTGCTTCCAGCACTTTTATATTTCAAACTTTGAGAATTAACTCTTCTCTGTGAAAGTTGTTAAAATAACTCTTAGGTAAGAAATCCATTAATTATGACCTTGTGTTCTTCCTTTCATCCTGTCATTCAACTGTGTCACAGATGAGCTGTTTGGGACTTGCTGTTTGAACTGGACTTTGATCAATGGCAGTTTTGAAGAACAATCAATGGATGATTTAATCCCCTCTTGCGATTTCTTTTCTGATAGGTATTTTAACAACTTTTGGATTTATTAATAGTTAACATTTTCAGAAGTTGCAATGGCCTCTTTACTTCTAGTCATACAGTTTCTACATATGAAGTCATTCATTGCTTTCATCTCAGAAGGTACTGGGACCAGTTGTTTGGGACCCCACAGTGCCTATAACTAGTATTCTCTAAAATGAGGGGCTTGGTTTCTCTTGTTTCTCACAGCTTTCATATTCAATGATTTTGAAATAATAATCTTCCACAAGGCAATATATGAATAAAGCTCAATTTTATCTTAAATTTTCCAGCCCCTCTGATAAAAGTTTTGATACCTTTGAATTTATTTTACTTACTTTAGTTCCAATCCAGTTGTTGCAGAGGATGCTAGATTTATGATGTGTGCATGTTTATCTCTAAAGGTTTTCCATTTTTCCCTGAATAGTAATAATAGTAATTATTATTATAATTATTCAGTGCTGCAATTTATGGTCTAGAACAGAGATTGGGCCCTTGATTTTATAAAGTTTTATTGGAGCTCAGCCATGCCCATTCATTTATATATTGTGTGTGGCTGCTTTCATACTGTCCTGACAGAACTGAGTAGTGGCAGTAGAGACATTATGGCCTGCAAAGCTTAAAATACTTATTATCTGGACCTTTGGAAAGAATATATTGGCCCCAAGTTCAGAGCATATGAAATAGTGTAGTAGAACATTAGAGTCAGACAGAGGTGGTTTCTATTCAGCCTAGTGACTTTTTAACTCTTATCTTAGACAAGTAACTTTATTTCTCTGAAGCTCAAATTACTCTCCTGTAAAATTAAGAGAATGAGATCCACTTGTTAATGAGGTTTCATTTATTTAACAAATATTTATAGCATGTGTTCTATTATATATGTCAGACATTTGTCATAAACACTGGAAACATAGGGATGACAGCATAGATAAGGTACCTGCCATTGGGAAGCTTATATTCTACTTGAAGAGTTAGACAATAAGCAGTTAAGCAAATGTAACAGCCCATGGTGATAAATGCTGTGAAGAAAAATACAGTAGTAAAAGAGACTGAGTCAGATGATGCCACTTTAGATAGGGTAGACAGGGAAGGCCTCTCTGAAGAGGGAATATTTGAATAGAATCTTAAATAAACTGAGGGAACACTACCAGGTATAAGGCAAAGGACATTCCAGATAGAGGAAATAGCATGGACAAAGACCTGAAGTGGAACAGACTTCATATTGCAGGAGCAGCGAGGTTAGCATGGCTGTTGTGGAGGAGTGAGCTAGGAGGGGAAGGTGTAAGATGAGATCTGAGAGGCCAACATGGGCCTGAGCTTGAAGGGCCTTGTAGGTCTTGGTAAGAGGTTTGAATTTCATTCAGAGTGCAAGAGAAAGTCAAGCAAGGAGCCTTGTAATGATGACATTTCAGAAAGCTGGATAGTTTGAAGTTGTTAACAATGCAGTCTGTAGAACTTGTTGGATTTAAGATACATTTTAAAGTTAGACTCTATAGGACTTGATAAAATATATGTGAGATATTTATTAATTCAATAAGTGTTCATTTCAATTCATTAGGTAGTATAAGTAACCGTATCAAGTAAATGTGAAATGGTATTTGTCAAAGATTAGCTTTTTGTCCTCCTCTTCAAGTTAATAATCATATAAAATCTTGGCCTCATTGTATAATGACTGATAAAAAACTTGTTTGAGTGAGAAAATTGATTTTATGTCTTTTGAAGAAATTCTCCAAGATGGATTGTGTTAGAAAAAATTTTTCATATTGTAGAAAAATCAAATTTAATAATTTCTCAACTAAAAATTAACTCTTACAGTTTAATCTAAACATATTCCTAGTACAGAGATTCAATAAAACAAAAAGTGATTCACATGTACAATTTATGCTGCATTGTTTATTTGAAGTATTTTCTGAATCAGCTTGTTTTTCAAGTTCTTCTTTATTGCCGTGTATGTTTTAAAGCCTAGAGAATTTCTTCTTTATTATTTTAATTCTCCAAACGTCTCTTATGTAGCTTAATCTTGACTGGTAATTTATAAATTTAGTAAATTATTCATTTTACATGTGTAATTTGTGATTATTTTTCTGTATTTTATAGAATGTTGTTCCAGCTGAGGTGTCCCTTGTTTGTGTGGTAAAGCCAGATGAATTCTGGGATAAGAAAGTAACACATTTTTGTTTTTGGAAAGAAAAGGATAGACTTGGCTTTGAGGTAAATGTAATCTCTTTTTTTAAAGTCTATTATATCTTTAAAAATAGTATTTTACTGAAATTATTTTTGATGGTTCAGCAGTGGTTACTAAGCAGTGTTTAAGGAATACTTAATTAGTGCCTAAGTAATAATTAGTATACAGTCAGCATTTGGATACTTGCTGAATGAAGTATGATATTTTGGTAAAGATCATGAAAGCTTTCTTGTTTTCCATTTTCAATTATATCATTCTTTGTTAACTTCTTTAAATAAGTAGAACCTTTGTTTTTAAAATTTTTTATTGCATTATGGAGAGGAAATTTAACAAATACTAGGAAGTCCTAGACATTTTGGAGTTGAAATTATAGTCTATTTTCTGTGACATGTCATAATTATTTTTTAGTATCTGGCCAGTTTTAATACATGAACACAGTTATCCATCCTTTCCTACTGACTTTTTCTTTCTCTCTTTCACTTTCCTTGTGTGATAGTGCATCTTATTGGAGGTTAGAAAAAAGCACTATGATGGAATGTAAATCTAAGCAGTTTGTCATATTCTTTCTTCCACACCTGTTAATTCTCAGCTGCCAGTAGGAGAGTTGATAAATAACAGGCTTTACATTGTCTAAATAAAGTGTGGAAACTTTGAAGAATACAAAGTCTAACTCCAACCTGGTATAACATAGACTCTTGGAATGCTTACAGTCAGATAATAAAGATTCATTTTGGAACTTGCCATACTATACACTCTCGTTTTTGTTTTTACCTAGGTCAGTATCAGTGTATTTTTGGTATGGAGAAAAGATTGTTAATGTATATTGGATAGAACGGTTTGAGAAAACTTAGTTTATTCTTAAAGGACATGGCTGGAAATTTCTTAAAAATACATGGTTTTATTCTTTACTTAAAAAGTTAAGCTATAATTTACGTGCAGTGAAATTAATCCATTTTAGTGATAATTCTGAGAGTTCTGACAAAACATGTAAAACCACAACCAAGAAATCAGGAAGTGTCTCATCACCCCCAGAATTCCCCTATATGCTCCTGTAGTTAACTTCTCCATTTCTAGCCCCTGACTGGTGATAGGAAAACTGTTTCTGTACTCACAAGCCCCTTCTCAGGTTTAGTAATTTTCTGTATTGATTCATAGAATTCAGGGAATCACTAACATTTGCTGGCTTTATATAAAGGTTACAGATGAACAGCCCAGATGAAGTGATATACAAAGTGTGAGGTCTAGAATGATCCAGAGCGCAGGAGCTTCTAACCCTAGGGAGTTGGGGTACACCACCCTCCTGGCCCATGAACATGTTTATCAACCCAGAAACTCTCCAAATCATTGGCCATTGATGATTAACTAACTCAGTCTCCAGCCCCTCTCCCTTCCCTGGAGGGAGAGGAGTGGCCATGAAAGTTTCAACTCTCTAATTATGCCTTGGTCTTTTTGGTGACAAGCCCTCATCTTTAATCTGTTTAGAGGCCCACAGCCACCATTCATCTTATTAACATCCAAAAAAACACTTATCACTCCAGAAATGCCAAGGATCTTAATAACTCTTGTATCAATAACTGGGGACTGAGACCAAATACTGTAATAAAAGATGCTCGTATCACCCAGGAATTACAAGGGTTTCAGGAGTTCTGTGCCGGGAACCGGGGACAAAGAGCAAATGCATATTTCTTATATCACAGTATGACAGATGGTATCTGTTTAAGCCTTTTACCCGTTTTTTTTTAAAAAAAAAAAATGTCTTTTTTGTTACTGGATTTTGAGTTTTTTTAATGTATTTTGTATAGAAGTCATTTATCAGACACATAATTTACTAATATTACATCCTACTCTATTGTTTGCCTTGTCATTCTCTTAACATTTTTCAAGAAATTTTTTTAACTGTGATGAAGTCCACTTTTTCAGTTTTTTTTTTTCCTTCTGATTTCACAGTTGGAGAAACGGTTTTCTTTTATGAATCAGACTTTTGTTGTCATAATCTGAGAAATCTTTGCCTTACTCAAGGTCACAAAGATTGTCCTTGATATTTTCTTCTAAAAGTTGTATAGTTTTAGGCATTAAATTTAGATCTGTGATCTATTTTGAGTTCATGTTTGTGAGCTATGGTCAAGAATATGTATTTTATGACTTCAGGTTTTTTTCGGTTTTTTTTTTTTTTTGAGACGGAGTTTTGCTGTTGTTGCCCAGGCTGGAGTGCAGTGGTGCGACCCCAGCCCACTGCAACCTGCGCCTCCCAGGTTTAAGAGATTCTCCTGCCTCAGCCTCCCAAGTAGCTGGGATTACCGGCATGCACCACCACGCCTGGCTAATTTTTTGTATTTTTAGTAGAGATGGGGTTTCTCCATGTTAGTCACACTGGTCTCAAACTCCCAACCTCAGGTGATCTACCCGTCTCGGCCTTCCAAAAGTGCTGGGATAACAGGCATGAGGCACCGCACCCAACTGACTTCAGTAATTTTAAGTTTGTTAAGGTTTGGTTTGTGACACACTGTATGTTCTATCTTGATGAGTTCCCAGAATAAGTATTCTGTTGTTGGATGGAGTGTTCTGTAACTGTCAAGATGATTCATAGTGTTATTCGGGTCTTCTCTATCCATGGTAATATTGTGTCTACCTGTTCTTTTAATAACTGAAAGAGGAATATTGCAACCTCCAACTGTTATATCTGGGATTATTTCTATTTTATTTCTGTCAGTTTTTGCTTCATGTATTTTGAAGCTCTATTGTTTATTGCATAAAGATTTAAGATAGCTGTGTCTTCTTGGTGAGTAGGGCCCAATTTATCATTTTTGAATGTTCTTTTTTATTCCTGATACTATATCTGGCTCTGAAGTGTACATTGTCTGATATTAATATAACTACTCCAGCATTCTGTTGATTAGTGTTCATGTGTTGTATCTTTTCCATTATTTTACTTTTAATTTATTTCTTTATATTTAAAATGAATTTTTTGTAGACACCATGTAGTTGGATCTTGCTTTCATATCCAGTTTGACAATCTCTGTCTTTTCATGGGTATGACTATTTGTATTTAATGCAGTTATTGATTCGGTTTATAAAATCTACCATCTTGCGAGATTTTATGGGGTTTTTTTGTTCTTTTCTGTCTTTGGACTGAGTATTTTTTATAATTACATCTTACTCCATTATTGGCTTGTAATTTCTGTCTCTTAATTTTTTAGTGGTTACCTTACTGTTTACTGTATACATCTTTAATAATCAGTCTAACCTTCAAATATTATACCACTTCACATGAAATAGAAGGACCTTAAAACAGTCTATCTCCAATACTTCCATCCCATTGTTCTTATACATTTCACTTTTACTGTGCTATAAACAAACACTACATTGCTGCATTTTTTTTTTTTGCTACAGATAGTCTGTTTTCTTTTACAGCAATTAAAAATTTTAAATTAATTTCATATTTACTTTCATTTATGCCATTTCTGACATTCTTCATTTCTTTTTGGAGATTCAACTTTTCACATTCCTTTAATATATCTTGCAGTGCAGGTCTGTTGGCATTGAATTGTATCATTTTTTGTTTGCCTGAAGAAAATCTTTATTTCTATTTTAGTTTTGAAAATTATTTTCAATGGGTATAGAATTTTGTTTGTGGTTTTTTTTTTTTTCTTTCAGCACTTTAGTCATACAGTTGACCTGTGAACAATGCAGGGGTTAGTACCAGCAACCTCCTGTGCAGTTGAAAATCTGTGTCTAGCTTTTGACTTCCCAAGAACTTAAATATTGATAGCCTACTATTGACCAAAAGCCTTACCAGTAACATGAACAGTCAGTTAACACAAATTTTGTATATGTGTTATACATTGTATTCTTACAATAAAATAAGCTAGACAAAAAATGTTAGGAAAATCATGAGGAAGAGGAAATATATTTACTATTTATTAAGTAGAAGTGGATCATCATAAAGGTCTTCATTCTCATTGTCTTGAGGCTGAGGAGGAAGAGGAAGAGGAGGGGTTGGTCTTGCTGTCTCAGGGGTGGCAGAGGCAGAAGAAAACCCCCTGTAAGTGGACCTGTGCAGTTCAGCCCTGAGTTGTTCAAGGGTCAACTGTATTTAAAAGTGCTTTCTCGCCGGGTGCAGTGGCTCTTGAAATCCCAGCACTTTGGGAGGCTGAGGCGGTGGATCACCTGAGGGTCAGGAGTTCAAGACTAGCCTGACTAATATGGTGAAACCCCATGTCTACTAAAAATACATAAATTAGCCGGACACGGTGGCACATGCCTGTAGTCCCAGCTGCTCGGGAGGCTGAGACAGGAGAGTTGCTTGAACCCAGGAGGCACAAGTTGCAGTGAGCCGAGATTGCGCCACTGCACTCCAGCCTGGGTGACGGAGGAAGACCCTGCCTCAAAAAAAAAAAAAAGGTAAAAAGTAAATAAAATTAAAAGTGCTATCTCATTGCCTTTGCCCTCTCATTGTAATGGTCACTGACGAGAAGGCCGCTGTTTTTTGTATCTTTGGTCCTCTGTGTATGTTATTTGCCTTTTTTTCCCTTTAGCCACTTTCAAGATTTTCATTTTGATTTTGGTTTTTGCAGTTGTATTTTGCTGTATCTGTGTGTGTTTTATTTGGTATTTATTCCACTTAGTGTTCTCTGTACTTCTTAGATATCTGGTTTGATATCTGTCATCAATTTTGGAAAATGTTTATACGTTCTTTTCAAATATTTTCTCTGCCCTTTTACTGTTTCCTCTGAAACTCCAGTTCGATGTACGATACAATATTTGAAATTTTCTCACCATTTTCTTTGGTCTCCTGTTTTGTTTTTATCCCTGCATCTTTCTCTTTGTGTTTCAGTTTAGGTATTTTTCTTGATCCATTTTCAAGTTCACTGTTTGTTTCCTTGGTTGTGTTAAGTTTGTTGGTAAGACCACTGAAAATTACTGTGCTTTTGATTTGTAGCATTTCTATTTGACTCTTCCTTAGAATTTCTCTTTGCTGAAATTCCTCATCTGTTCTTGCATGTTATTTTTCATTCTCTATGGCATCAATATCTTACATTTCCTATCTCATAGTCTTAATATCTGCATCTGTCTTACTCCACTAACGTTGTTTGCTTTGTTTCTTGACAGTGGGTCATTTTCTTTCCTTTTTTGTGTGTGCCTTGTTATTTTTTATTGAATGTTAGACATCTGGTTTAGGACAGTAAAGACTGAGGTATAGGTGGTATTTGTGCCTGCACATGGGCTCATCTTGTCCTTTTCCTAGGCATAAGGGAAGGGTTGAGTTCTAACCAGGAATTGAGTGGGCTTTGGATTTTGTTGTTGCTATTATTTTCCATAGTCCTCCACAGGCTTCTAATTTCTGTAGAGTTACTTTGTGTTGAAGATGGGGGCTGGTTTGCTGGAGAGTTTGGCTTTTTCATTATTTGTTGTATCCTCTGCTCTAGGTCTTTCCTTTGTGCCTGCACCTCAGAGAAAGTCATTCTGTGTACAATTGACCCTCATTAATAGGCTGCTGTTACTTGTTAGTCAATATTTGTTAGAGAGGCGTTCTCTGTTGTTCTTACTCAGCCTCAGTCTTAGGCAGGCTCTGTGTCCCTCAGCCTAGTGGGTAAGGGCCCTCTTGGTAATGTTGCCCCTCTCCCACTTTTAGGAACCTATGTTAGTTTGGGTTTATAATATATTCCTGTCTCCACTCCCTCCCCTGTGATAGTCTTTTCCCATCTTCCACCTGTGGTGGGACTTCAGTTGTCCTCTGTGTGGTGGGACTTCAGTTGTCCTCTAAGGCCAGCGGGGTTTTCAGTCCTTTCTGCAGCACTCTAAGACTTTTTTTTTTTCATAGGAGACATAGCATTGAAGATTTTGGGTTGTGCTTCATGCCTTTCCAGTAGTGGCTGCTCTTCCCCTCACCCAGGCCTGTGCTCCAAGAGAGGCTTTTTCAAATCTCTTATTCCTCTTATTTCCAGTCTTTCTCATGACTCCTTCAGAGATCTTTCCCCTAGAGATTCAGCCTCCAAGTGAGTATGAATTCTTCTTGTGTCTATACTTCCATGGGTTCTGTACTTTCACACTACCCCACATTTGGCCTTAATGATTCATTAAAAATTTTACCTAAATTCCTACTGGCTGGCATCAGGTCCGGCATTTTTTCCAGGTAAGCAAGTACTCCAGTTCCATCTTCTTGAAGATGCAGGTCTTTCCTTAGATTCCAGGTTAATTGGTTTCCTTGTGAATTTAGCTCTCCAGTGGCTTCAGGAAAGTTATGGTGTTTCAGATTAACTTGCATTTTTTTTTTTTTTTTTGGTCATTGTTATATAAGAGTTGGAGCCATGCTCTTTCCAACTTCCTACATCCTAAGTGGGAGCCAGAGTTTTTTCCCACTTTTCTTTTCAACTTTTGTCATTGGTAGACTTGACTATTCCGTAGACTTGATGGAAGGATGTGTGCCAGTAATGTAAGGGAAGGTGACCAAGGCTGCTGGATCACATTAGGAAGGGTGTTGCCCTGGTAGTTGATTGGAAAACTGCGCCCCCACAAAAAAAAGACAAAAGCATAGTGAGGGAAGAAAGTAAAAGCTGAAGGCAGGAGGCCTGAATGTTGCCTCAAGAGTCAGGAGCATGGTGAGTGAAGACTTCAGCCAGCCAGTGAGGCCTGCAGTTCATGGCCTGGGGCATGCAGGAAATGTTGCTCTGAGAGAATGCAAAGTGAACCGGGGGCAAATAGCAGAAACTAAAGCTGTGAATACTCGGTACCATGGAAGATCCCTTTTTATGAGGCACCTGTCACATCCTGCTTAAGCTAAGTAGGCATCTGCTCAGAGATGCTCTGGTAGTTGGGTCTTATGCTATATAAATTAATAGTGACTTTAAGTACCCTGCATCTTGGAGGATAAAATAGAAGACAGAATTTCTATCTACCTTGTTGTAGTGTCATAGATTGTTGTTTTAAAACAGAAGCGTTAAAACTTCTTTTATCAATATGTTTTTTTAGACATTTAAGAGATTCAGCTAGGATATTTTCTCAAGTAAGTAAGCACTAGGCAGTTACTAAAAGCCCAATTTCCTAATGAGATGAGAGTAATTTCAAATGCTGGTTAATACGCTGCCAAACAAACCTGGCTTTAAGGGGGCAATTCAGCACTATCCATTAAATGATACTTAGAGCTCTATATAATTAAATCCAACATAGATGCTTGTTTAATCGCAAATTATTTTCCCTGGTATTATTTTGGATAATTTAGCCTGTTGTAATTAAGCCTGTGTTTGTACATCTAGTATAAATATTAAAAAAAAAATTTTTTTAACTTTGTCAAGAGTAATGGTGATCCTGTAAGCATAAATGTATGTTTTACCTTATAAAATTAAATTATCTGCAACAAAGATTTATTACCAGCTGTCTACAATGCTCATCAAGTAAATACCCAGTGGTCCTTTTGGTGACACCTTGTTCCCACATGATTTCTTGTTTTCTTGCCCATGATACTTTCTAAATTTTTTCTTCTAGGTAACCTCCTTCCTATTCACTCCTCCAGTGTTTTTCATCAGCCATTGAATATTCATCTCTCATTGCTAACCTTAATATTTCTCTGTATATCCTTCCTATCTCTGACATAGATACCTACCTGTTTAGTTTCCTTTTTAGCAACTCAGATATTATATTCAGGTACTTCGTATCTTTCAGCAGCATTGTACCTGGTGACTGTGATAGATTTTGCTGGTTAGATGATAGTATCTATATTCTGTCTAATGACAAGATAAAACTGAGGTCATACTGGCATTAATCTTGTCTTCAAATGGAGAGATTAACTATCAAAAGGATCTCCACTCTCCTTTTTTGTCACTCATTAAAGTGTTGTTTATTTAATGGTAACCAGCCCCCATTCTAAGTCACTTTATTCTCTTATCGGTTAATACTGGATTTAATCGTGTTCTTTTTTGAGACCATACATAATTGTAGGATCCAGGACCAAAGGCTTCCATGATGCTGTTCTTTCAAGAACACCTCTGGCTCCATTTATTCTGGTTCTTTCCAGTTTTTATAGAAACCTATTTTCCTTGAGTGAGAAATATATTCTTCAACAAACAGGTACAAGCAGACATACACATCAAAATAGTATGTGTATGAACATATATACACACGTGAATCTTTACTAACTGCAGAAATACATACAAAGGCAGATTTTCATTCTGGATCTTGCACACACATTCTTAGCAATAGTGAAATAATAAAACATCTCAGTGCCTACAAAATGAAACTTTCAGTGGTAGGTTTTTGGGGAATGTTTTACTAGGAAAGGATAAGTATTATAGTTACAGAAGGAATAATGAGAGTAAAGGAGAAACAAGTTTTTTATCTTTCTACAAGTTAAAATTTGAGATTAAAGAAAACCTGCACAAATGTTTTATTAAAGACTAGATGGTAAGTACCTCTCTCTTCAAACTTGTTGAACCATGTTATGTGCTAGTTAATACAATATTGTGGTTTAGTCGTTTAATTTGTCTTGTCTTGACTTCTCTAACATATATAAAATGAAGGGGGAAAGTAATATTTATGTAGGGCTTTATTATTTTTAAAACTATGTTTTGTATTACCTTTGAAAGGACTTAGCAAAAGTTTGAAATGCTTGTGCAGGGTAGTGATCTTTTTTCCTTCTTTTTTGTAGTTTTTTTTTATTCTTGTTCCCTTTATGCTGATTATTAGATTTCAAATTTCTTTGGTAATATGAGGATAGATTTGAAATTTAGATTTCTGCTTAGTAAAATAATAGCTACTTTGAACGTAACCAGTAACCTTTGTCTTCATAAATTTAATGGTATGCATAAATATTAGAATGTTCATGGAGATGGCTATTTGAAAATAGTTGATGAAAGTCAGAATTTGATCCACTCCACATTCTTAAATTGGTAAAACATATGTTAAAGTGTCGTTTTCCTAAAGGTGAAATCATGACTCTAATGCAAATATAAAATGAGCTTAAGTCAAATACATTATTCAATTCGTTGATAGATTAGGTTACCAGTAATTTGTAAGCTATGGTTCAAAGAGCGTTTGAGGAATTCAGGGTTTTTATAGGAAAAGATTGCCAACCAAATTAGATATGAACCTAATTATTATTCTATACATCTGTAAGTTGTAAACTTTGAGGTTGTCTCTTATTCCACTGGACAGAAGTGTATCAGTCTCATTAGACAATTATTTGCCTTTATTCTTTTTTCTGTTTTTTTTTTGGAGACAGAGTCTCGCTCTGTTGCCCAGGCTGTAGTGCAGTGACACAATCTTGGCTTACTGCAACCTCCGCCTCCCAGGTTCAAGCGATTCTCCTGCCTCAGCCTCCGGAGTAGCTGAGATTACAGGCATGCGCCACCACGCCCAGCTAATTTTTTTTTTTTTTTTTTTTTTTTAAAGTAGAGACAGAGTTTCACCGTGTTGGCCAGGCTGATCTTGAACTCCTGACCTTGTGATCCACCCACCTAGGCCTCCCAAAGTGCTAGGATTATAGGCGTGAGCCACCATGTCCAGCCTATTTGCCTTTGTTCTAAACAGAACCTACAAGTTAACTTCTACTCCTATAGAGCTTACTACCTACTGAGCAGTCTATAGAGTCAATCAAAGATACAAACCCACCACTGCATGAAACAACACCCAGTAATAATGTTTGCCTGTTTCCGAGATTTAGGTAGTTTATCTGATAGACGAATTTTATTTTTTATAGGAGGATATTTTCTAAAACTTGATTTTGGATATCAGTGACATACTGCATTGATCACTGCAAGATAATATAAGCTGTTTCTTGAAGTTTGATATTTTAGTATCAAACTACATATCAGTCTCTCTTTAAACTTTGTATTCCAAGCTGAGAGCAACATTATTTAGTATTTTCCTACATCATTTTCTAAATTGTTCAGAGGATTTATATCCTTAATGGAGGAATCATATTTTTAATACTATCTTTTAAAAATATGTTTTTTTTTTTTACTTAAAATATATTAATTTGAAAACTTTCAGATATTAGTTGCCTAGTTTGGGAGATTTGTCAGTTGCTCAGATTTATCACTCAGCTGGAAATCATAATCAGTTTGGTGGCTTTCTCTATTAAACAATTTCAAATAAACCACTGGTGAATAACGAACCATAAGAGTCACTGATAATTGATATGTAACAACTTAAGGAGAAGAATAGGGATGATAATCCTATAAATTTGCCTCAAGACAATTATTACTAAAGTTGTAAATTATACTCATTTCATAAAATTGTTATGTAGCATATGAAGATGTCTTTAGTACTCTGAAAATAATGGTAAAATACATAGTATGCAGTGTGATGAAATTAAATTGGTTCTTCATTTTTGGAGAAGAAAAGACTTTACACATTCAAAGAGTTACCTACCAGTCCAGGACTGCAAACTTTTTCTCTTATGTAGTTGCTTAAAAAGAAATATGAAAATTACAAAAATAAGCCAACAAGATTTTTTAAAAGTATAAAAGTTAAAATGTCAAATATCAGGTCATGAAAATAGCTTTTCCTCTCTATTTTTGATGGCATAATACCTTTTTTTTTTTTTTTTTGAGACTGAATCTTCCTCTGTTGCCAGGCTGGAATGCAGTGGCGTGATCTTAGTTCACTGCAACCTCCACCTTCCGGATTTAAGTGATTCTCCTGCCTTAGCCTCCCGAGTAGCTGGGACTATAGGTGTGTGCCACCACTCCCAGCTAACTTTTGTATTTTTAGTATAGACAGGGTTTCACCATGTTGGCCAGGATGGTCTCGATCTCTTGACCTCATGATCCGCTCGCCTCAGCCTCCCAACATAATACCATTTTGACTGTGATGTATGTGTAATCTTAAAATTCAGCATGAAAGGTAACTTTATAAATGATTTATGGTGAATCATTGTATTTTGTATGACTGTTTCTAAATTAACTGAAGATCCTTAATATTATTTCTTAGGTGGGAAAAACACAAATTGGTCTTACATTTTTATCTTGGTATAATATATTATTTAAGGCCAGGAGCAATGGCTCACGTCTGTAATCCCCACACTTTGGGAGGCTGAGATGGCAGGATTACTTGAGCCCAGGAATTTGGAACCAGCCTGGGCAACACAATGAGAACCCTTCTTTACAAATAATAATAATAACAACAACAACAATAATAATTGTTAAAACAATAATATTAAAAACAGCTGGGTATGGTGATGCACACCTGTATTCCTAGTTACTAGGAAGGCTGAGGAGGGAGGATCACTTGAACCAAAGAGTCAAGGTGCAGTGGCCCTCCAGCCTGGGTGCCAGAGAGAGACCCCATCTCTAAAAAAAAAAAAAAATTGTTTAAGGTGTTATTATGAAGTTTGCTTTAATTTAGTATTTTGTAATACTAATAATTAAGTAAATCCTTTTAGAAAAATTAAAACGAGCTTATTATATATACTACTACATTATGTTCTGCAAAATAAATGTAGAATGATATGGAGAGTGTATGAAATTTTCATAACCAGGAAATAGTGATTTAGAGAGTCACAATATAGGCTAGTCTAAAGAAATGCTGGATACTTTTGGAAAATTTACTCTTTTAAATATTTTTCTGAGAAATGAAAATGTTGAGTTTGTGGTTCCATCTTCTCCATGGGCAATGAATTTTTTATTTTTAAAGAAGGTTTGTCTTTAAGTTAGAATATGATGTTTCTATCAATTGGTCACTTAATTAAAACAGGTGACAATGTCAATAAATATTTGAAAGAATGTTTTGCAGAAGATAATAAAGAATTAACCATATAATTTTTAAATTAATATAATCTATATATATTTGTGCCATTTTGTACTTTTCAGTATTTGTGCTCTAATTCACAATGTTATTTCTTATTCATTAATCACTTCCCTAAAGATTTTCAAAGCTTTTTTTATAGCTTTGGAAAATGTTTCTTTAGAATTTTCAGCAATTGTGTCATTGTTTCTTCATTTTCATATTTAGAATCATAGGATAAAATGAATTATACATAATATGTGATCTCAATATGATTTTGAGGGGGAATCTTTTCTAATTTTTTTCTTATTTTTAGTTGATGATTGCTCTCTGAGGCTAGACTTTAAAAAAATTTGATTATGGGCTGGGCACAGTGGCTCACGCCTGTAATCCCAGAACTTGGGGAAGCTGAGGCAGGTGGATCACCTGAGGTCAGGAGTTCAAGACCAACCTGGCCAAAATGGTGAAACCTCATCTCTACTAAAAAATTACAAAAACTAGCCAGGCGTGATGGTGGGCACCTGTAATCCCAGCTGCTCGGGAGGCTGAGGAAGATAATTGCTTGAACCTGGGAGGCAGAGGTTGCAGTGAGCTAAGATCGTGCTATTGCACTCCAGCCTGGGTGACAAGAGCAAAACTCTCTTACCAAAAAAAAAAAAAAATTTATTTTCATTATGTTTCTGTCTTTGTTTTTTTCTTCTTTGCCAGGTAATAAAACATTTCCCATAAGATAAAACTGATCCTTTGATTTGCATTGCTTTATATTTAAACTTTCATATAGGTTTGCCATCTGTGAAAGTTTAGTGGTCTCTTCAAGAGCTGTAACAGAAAGGAATATAGGAAGCCCTACCAGTATTTTGTAATTTTAAAAGCTGTAATGAAACAATTTATAGAAAATCACCTAGTCTGGGATTCCTAATTTTGTTTTGTTGCATTACCCTGAAATGTGTCAGTTTTTTCTGTTTTCTTCATGTTGAGTTTTTGCTTTTAAAACATCTAGAAATCTCTACACAGTCTTCCTTTTTCAACATTCCAGTTCTACTTCAGGCCTAAATCCCACCCTGCAAATGGTTTCTTACTTTTGCTTGCACGTTTGAATTTGCTCTTTTCAAGCAAATTCACAGTGGTGAAATCACACCCTTCTGTGATGTTTGCCATCATTGGAGTGGAGTTGAATTGTCTGTTTATTCAAACTTGGTTTGTCCTCTGGGAAGCAGTTGTCTGTAATTTATATGTTGTATCCTGGTAAGTGGTGTAATTTTCCAAAGGCAGGTGGACAGTTTTTCACCTTTGTAAACAGAGTGTATTTTTGCAGTGCATTGGAAGAAGGGATTCTCTTTCCTCTTACACATGCTGATCCTGACCCACTTTATAAAGGTGATTGTTAGGTGAAAAGCATATGTATAGAATAAGATGTTTCCTACTATTGCACACTCTTAAATGTCTTTTCCCTTCATTCTTTTTCTAAAATAATGTTTCTAGTAAAATGGAAACATTTATTGCTCTTTAGCCAGCCTACTCTGCCCTTTCTCCTCACCTTCACCCTCTTAAACAAAAATGAGATTATTGCAGTGGAAACTGAGATGTTTCATCACTGTAGATAGTTCTGTAAGTTGTTGATTGGAAATTATTGTGATTGTGAGTCTGCTGATTGTTCAAACTGTTGCTTTTCCCCCACATACATTTAACTTCGAGATACCTTTGGTGTTGATAAAATTCTGTATGTCTACATGGCAGGGCTACTGTTTTAACTTTTAATAGCCACCAGTGAATTTTATAAGAATATGGATTGTATAAAATGTTTTATAATAATGGAGAAAATGAGTTTTCTGTAGCTCTCCATAATTGTGTTCTTCCCTTATTTAAAACTATTTTGCATAGGTAAAAACAGAATAGCAGTAATCTTGGTGAATTTTTTAAAAAATTATTTTGATTAAAAGATAATATACTCTTAAATATATGTTATGTCATAAAAGGCGAATCTGTACTGTTGACATTTAAGTTCATTTTAGGAAAAAGCTTTTAAGAGAATTATTCAGATGGAATAAACTTCTGTTATATGTAGCTGTTAACTGGAAAATTTCCCTATGGCTCACTAAACTCGAAACATGTTTATCAGTGATTTTGGTGCATTTAGGAACTGTAAAAGTAGAAAGGAATACATATGGTAAGGCTAACCAGTGTGGGTAGAAAAGTGACAAGTGCTCTTCATTGGACAAGACAGGTAATATATTAGAGAGAATGGCCCAAATTAAATGTATCAGATATCAACTCATTAGAATTATGTCCTTTTAGAGCTTAAAGAAACATCATCAATAATTTAATGAAGATGGCTTCTTCGAAAGATTGGGGAATAAGCTTGGAGTGGTGAATTCTTTTAGGTTGTCTTCTACATAAGTTAGTGAATTTGTGGCAGAACTAGGGCACAAACCTGGAATGAATGGCTTCTAGTTTTGTATGTTTTCATTTGTAAAATAATGGTGTTTTTTCCTGGTAAAAGGGTTGGGAAATCATTTGGAGTATTCTAGTAAAGCCTTTGGCCCTCTATGCTGTTATGACGAAAGCAGCAACAACATTTAGGGTATTTTCAACAAAGGCTTTAGAACAAAGCAGAAAACTTTATTCTACATTTTGTGCCTTACACAACTGTCTCGGGAATATTGCAGAGAAATATTGCAAAGAAACAAATGAAAAGCTAATTTATTTGCCAGAAGCATATCTTATTCATCTTCACATTCCCAACACTAAAACACACGTCTTCTGATAAATAAGTTTAACTCCAGTAAGTAATGATTGTTAAGTGAATCAATAACACATTATTAAAAATTAAGTTTAATATAAGGAACATCTAGCTGTAAGCATTTGGATTTATTTCTGGGTTCTGTATTGGTATGGTAAAAAATAGTCACATAGACCAATGGAACAGAATAGAGAACCCAGAAATAAGTCATCCTGTGATTTACCATCCTATGATTTTAAATATGAAATCATCCTATGATTCTGAATATGAAAACAAAGAAACAATGACACTGTTACTATGGCCTTATAGTATGGTTTGAAATCAGGTTGTGTGATGCCTCCAGGTTTGTTCCTTTTGCTTAGTCTTGGTTTGGCTATACGGGCTCTTTTTTGGTTCCATATGAATTTTAGAATTGTGTTTTCTAATTCTGTGAAGAATGATGGTGGTATTTTGATGGTGGTTGTGTTGAATTTGTAGATTGCTTTTGGCAGTATGGGCATGTTCACAATATTGATTCTACTCATCCATGAGAATGAGATGTTTCCATTCGTTTGTGTCGTCTTTATTATATTATATATATATCATTATATTAATATATATATCATATGTTGTATATATATCTACATCTATCTATCTGTCTATCTGATGGAATACTACTCAGCCATATAAAGGAATAAATCAACAGCATTCACAGCGACCTGCATGAGATTGGAGACTATTATTCTAAGATAAGCAACTCAGGAATGGAAAACCAAACATCGTGTGTTCTCACTGATATGTGGGAGCTAACCTATGAGGACACAAAGGCATAAGAATGATAAAATAGATTTTGGGGACTTGGGGGGAAAGGGTTGGAAGGGAGCAAGGGATAAAAGACTATAAATAGGGTGCAATGTATACTGCTTGGGTGATGGGTGCACCAAAATCTCACAAATCACCACTAAAGAACTTACTCATGTAACCAAACACTAACTGTATCCCAGTAACCTATGGAAAATTAAAAATAAATAAGGGACATGATAGTGGGATTTTTCAAAAGAGAGATTTTCGTCAGTATTTAAATAGAATATTATGTTAAATAAGATGCAATTGAGGAGCAAAAAGACCATCCTTATGTTTTGTATTTTTTTTGAGACAGAATCTCCTTCTGTTGCCCAGACTTGAGTGCAGTGGCACGATCATAGCTCGCTGCAGTCTTGAAATCCTGGGCTCAAGCAATCCTTTTACCTTGGCTGCCCAAATTGTTGGGATTAGAAGCATGAGCCACCATGTCTGGCCTGCATTTTCAGGAGAGAGTGCTCTGGGATTTTATATTTTCAGATGTGAATTCATGCTCAATTTAGCAAGTAATTTATTTCCTCATAGAATAAATATATATTACTTGGTTTCATTTTTAGTATATATAGTTATATATCTTGTTAATATATTGCTTGACATTTTTGGAGAAAGGAAAAGTTCTTTTCGGGGATCTGATTGTGTTTAATTTCCCTAGTATGAAAGCATCTCTGTGGATCCCAAAAAAAAGAGTTGTGGGCTGGGTGTGGTGGCTCACACCTGTAATCCTAGCACTTTAGGAGGCCGGGGTGGGTGGATCACTTGAGGTCAGGAATGTGAGACCAGCCTGGCCAACGTGGGAAAACCCCGTCTCTACTAAAAGTACAAAAAAAATGAACCAACCATGGTGGCATGCACCTGTAGTCCCAGCTACTTGGGAGGTTGAGAAAGGAGAATCGTTTGAACCTGGGAGGCGGAGCCTGCATTGAATTAGAAATCAGTAATACGGATTGCTGATATGATTGATTATTGATTTCTAGCTTAATTTTATTGTGATCGTAATACGTATTCCTTTGAAATTTACTGAGGCTTTCTTATGCACTAACATATAGTCAAGTTTTAAAATATTTCATAACTTGCTTGAAAAGAACGTGTAATTCTCTTATTATTGGTTGTGGGATTCTGTATATGTTTATTAAATGCAGCTTTTTAATCTTTAGCTTCTCTTTGTCTTACACATTTTTTTTTAAGAGACCAGATTGTTTGCCCTATAGAGTTTCCAGTAGTCTGCCTATTTCTGCAAGTATCCCTGTGGTATAATTTACATGTATTTTTATAAATTGATAGTTGGATTTAGACAGTGATTAGATTTAGAGTTGATTTTCTTTTTCCAAGGCTCGTCACAGGTGGTGATGTGTTCCTTGATCATGAGATTTGTAATAGTTGTCTTTTTGTGATGTTAGTAGCCATTGATGTTCAGTGTCTAGATCTCTTACTTCATTAAAAATTATAAAATGATGATCTAGTTCTATTATTCCTTCTTCATTTACTAGCTGTAATCGTTTTATAATGAGAAACTTATTATTTGTCTATCCAGTAATACAGTTTGTATATGAAAAGTGAAATAAATGCTTGTTTCTCTTTATTTGCTGGTTTCCTAATACACTTTATATATGAAAGGCGAAATAAATGCTTATTTATTTGCTGGTCTGTCTCCCTCCCTCCCTCCCTCCCTCCCTCCCTTCCTCCCTTCCTTCCTTTCTTCCTTTCTTCCTTTCTTCCTTTCTTCCTTCCTTCCTTTCTTCCTTCCCTTTCTTCTTTCCCTTCCCTCCCTTCCCTTCCTTTCCTTCCATTCTTTTCTTCCATTCTTTTCTTTGTGGAGTTCTCTGTCCCCCAGGCTGGAGTGCAGTGGTGCAATAATAGGTCCCTGCAGCCTAACTGCTGGAAACAAGTGATTCTTCTGCTTCAGCTTTCCAAGTAGCTGGGACTACAAGTACACTTTTTTATTTTTTATTTTTGTAGAGATTGGATTTTCTTACATTGCCCAGGCTGGTCTTAAACTCCTGGTTTCAAGCAGTCCTCTTGCCTCGATCTCCCAAAGTGCTGAGATTACAGGCATGAGCCACCATGCCCAGTCTGGTTTTCATTATAGTGTGTTCTCTAGCTTAGTCCAGTGGTTATTATTTCTTTTGTATCAGTATGCACTCATTGATTTAAGCATATTTAATGTTTCAATTCATGGCATTTATCATTCTTATTGATGTGTAACTTGTCACATCTTTGGTCAGTAGAAGCCTTTTCACATCCTTTCGTCACAACCACAGTAGTCTTTGATAGCTTTTTTGATGTCTGGTAAGGTGTTCCAAGCTTACTCATCATGTGTATTTCTCCATTTCTCCAAGGAGCCCTGATTCCTTTTATTTTATTTTATTTTATTTTATTTAAAAAAAATGTTTTTGACTAATGCTATTTTAGTAAAACCTGATTCTTTTTGAGAAGTGGTACTCAGAGATCATAGTCTGGATACTAGGAGTATACATTTTGACAAAATTGGTCATTATTTCTAAACCTTCCATTGGACACAACTAGAAAATACATATACATATAAATGTGTTGAGAGAGAGAGTGAGTGTGTGTGTTCATTTAAAATGAAATACATTGTGGAGTTTAAACTGATAATTCCAATTTAAAATGAGCACCATAAGGATGCTTTTTCTCTCCCACATCTTCCTTCCTCCCTTGCCAAAAATCCCATTTTCTTAAGGTTGTTGGGGATGGCAGAATTATAATATCCCATGTCACTCATTGGCTTTGTTCCTCATCAGGTGATTGCAGAATGGCAGTACTAAAACTATCACTAACAGCACGATTACTGAAAACATAAAGAATCTAATGATTCACCTCATTGGTTGTAGGTATTCTGTTTTCTTATGTCAGTTTTGATAAGTTACACTTTTTAATAGGAATGTGTCTATTCTTCTAAGTTTATAGGTATTGGCACAAAATTATCCTGTATCCTTAATGTCTTTTAAACCATTGCTATCAATGAAATTGTATTCTCCTTTACGTTGTTACCATTATTTATTTGTACTTTGTTTTTCTTGCTTCATCCTATCAGAAGTTTGTTGATTTTATTAGTCTTTTCAAGAAGTAAATTTTGGCTTTTTTGAGCCCCTGTAAGCTCTTAATTTATATTTACTTCTGATTTTTCACCTCCTTTCTTCTATTTTCTTTGGACTTATTCTGTCTTTTTCCTCTCCTCACTTCTTAGATGAGTCACTTAGCTCATTCACTAGGCTGTGTTTCCTCATATAAATGTTTAAGACGATTAATTTCCATTTAATGTATTGTTATCAATAGCAATTTGTTGTGCACTCAAATTTGATAGAGTTCATAGTTCTATGAATTTTTCATGCAGTGTTTTTGGTATCTTCCTGAGGATGAAATTTCCCCTCTTTCGGCAAAGCAGTCTTGGTGATTTCTCCTTATTTATTGTTTATAACTTCATATACAGTATGGATGTACCTTGTTTTACATATTGTGTCTGTTTCTGAATGTTTCATTTGTCTCTTTCTGAGTTCTTCCACAAGTCCTCAAGTTGTTTTTTATATTTTTTAAAAGTCAGTTTTATGAGGTATAATTTATGCGAAGTAAAATTCATGCCTTAGCATATAGTTTTATGAGATTTGACAAGCTCATATAGTCACATAATTTTTGCCATAATCAAGATACAGAAGAGTTCCAAAACTTTCGCACATGTGCTCTGTAGTAGCCCCTTTCACCTTTCTCTCTGTGATGCCTACCTTCTCTTCAACTTCAAACTAGTTACAGGTTTCCCTGTAACCTCAGCTTTCTTAGGAATTCCAAAAAAAGTTATAATTTTGCTGATCGTCTGGCTTTTGTTATTGTGAGAGTGGGAATGATGCTCTTTCCAGCCAGACACATTATTTTTCTTATCAAGTCATTTTTGGTAAATTCACATTTCCATATATCATTTAGTATTAACACTACTGTTTGAATATCTTCCATAGATGCATTTTCTTTTATATTCATGTGTATCTTCACTGAAGTTTTATTTAGTTCTGCAGTGGTCTCTTAGGTACTTACTTAATTTGTATTTGAAATCTTTTTAAGTTTAGAGTTAAAAGATTAGCATTTTAAAATGTACTTTTCAAGTTTGTAAATACTCTGATCTCCTAATTTTTACTAAAAATTAAATATTGGCATACATTATCGTGGGTTATACTCTACAACTGGAGGACTTGTTTTGTTCATATGTAATCAAAGGAACATTAGAAAAACTTTAAAATGGGTAATTTTTTGATCGCCGGATTTACTCTTCATAGAGCTTATCATTTTAGTGTCCTTAGCTAATTTTAAGGTGATGTGAAAATTTTTTATTACTTCATTGCATTAAGGAATTGATTTTTGTTACAAAGAAACATTAATAAAATATTTTTGAAAATATTTCATCTGAACTGCTGGTACCTGTTGTTTTTTAAAATGTGGTATTAGAAAAAGTTTTTGGTGAATTTTTTATCAGGTATCTATAACTTATTGAATTGGTTTTAAATATTGTATTAAGTAAATGATAATGTGTCATCATGTTGGAAACAGCATTGCATATTTTAACCTAATTTTACCTCCCGGTTACTTTCATGGACTTTAATAGGGGGTTACTAAATTTTTCTTTTCTTTTAACCTTTTTGTAGGTTATTTTAGTGTCTGCCAATAAATTGACTCGTTATATTGAACCATGCCAATTAACAGAAGATTTTGGTGGGAGTCTCACCTATGATCACATGGACTGGTTAAATAAGAGGCTGGTTGGTATATTACAATGAGATAAAATGTTATTGCATAGAAATAAGATATATTTTGACAACTTTATAATTTTATTCTATTAAAATATAGATTATTTTTCTTTTTACAAAAATGGAGAATTATGTGCATACTACATTATAACATAATAGACAAATACTGTGCAGTTGGACTTACTTGATTAGAATTCTGATTCTAGTTGCTAGGTGTATGGCCTTCAACAATGTATTTAATCTTGCCTTGGCTTGATTTCCACATCTGTAATATGGTGATAATAAGAGTACCTACCTTTGTGTGATTATGGGTAAAATGAAGTGAATATACATATAAAGCATTTAGAATAGCACCAGATATGATATAGTAGCACTATATAAGTATTAGCTATTACTGTTCTGTCATTGATAGCATTAGTAAAAGTTGTAAATTTTTAAAGTAGAATAACAGTAGCATAATTTCTCTTTTATTTTATTTTATTTTATTTTTTTTGAGACAGAGTCTTGCTCTGTTGCCCAGGCTGGAGTGCCGTGGCGCAATCTTGGCTCACTGCAACCTCTGCCTCCGGGATTCAAGCAGTTCTCCTGCCTTGGCCTCCTGAGTAGCTGGGATCACAGGCACGCGCCACCACGCCCAGCTAATTTTTGTATTTTTAGTAGAGACGGGGTTTCACCATGTTGTTCAGGCTGATCTCAAACTCTTGACCTCGTGATCCACCTGCCTTGGCCTCCCAGAGTGCTGGGATTACAGGTGTGAGCCAGTGCTCCCAGCGAACAGCAGCATAATTTCTTGAGGTGATCTAGTTGCTTTACCATTTTCAGAGAATATTTAAACATTAATTTGAATTATCAACTTGAAGAGCAGTTTGACATATTAAACATTTTCATTTGTGAAAATTTATCATCTTCGGCAATCTAGACTTCTGAAATCTGCTACTCTGTGTAATTTGATGGTTTTTTAAATTCAACTACTGAAAGAAAAAACGTCAGATTAACTCATTTTAGATTAAATGATAATTTTTTTGGAGAATAGTGAACTTTTGGTTATCTCTGAATGGTTAACTAATTCTGTATCCACCCAGTTTATTTATTTAGAGACAGGGTCTTGCCCCAGGCTGAAATGCAGTGGCATGATCACCACACACTGCAGCCTTTAACTCCTGGGCTCAAGCAGTGCTTCCAACTCAGCCTCTCAAGTAGTTGGTACTGCAAGTGCATGCCACCATGCCTGACGAAGGTTTTATTTTTTGTAGAGATGGAGTCTCCTTGTTGCCCCGGCTGGTCATGAACTCCTGGGCTCAAGCAACCCCTCTACCTCAGCCTCCCAAAATGCTGGGATTACAGGCATGAGCTGCTGTACCCAGCCTATTTCTACCATATTTTAAAAGTGCTGTCAGTCAAGTGATTGTCCACTTTATTACGTACGTTTAAACAGACTTGCGCAAATTCCTTTTCAGAAATATTTGAAGAAATCATTAAAATTATAACTAATTTTAAATGCTATATGCATGTATGTAACAACTATTATATGAAACCAACGTGTTGGTGATAGAATAACATAAAGAAATGTTCTGTAACTGTTATTAGAGACTTAGCATGTTCTAAATTACATGTATGTAATTAGAACTGTTATCGATGCAAATGTTTCTCAAAGAAACACTTATCTGAATGGAGAATGAAGATAATTTATTGATGTATTTAAATTTTAAAAATTATTTATCCATGAAACTATTCATTGCTTTAGGAAACAGTTTTGTCTTCTCTTGTGTACATTGTTGTGCTCTGGTGGTAGAATTGCACTGACTGCCAGGGAAGGAAAACAAATCCTAGCTGGCCAATTCTATTGCTCTTAACAGATGATCCTTATTACATATTAATTTTTAAGACTGTTCTTAGTATGTTAATAAAACTCATATTGTAGGTTTTTGAGAAGTTTACGAAGGAATCTACATCATTATTAGATGAACTTGCTTTGATTAACAATGGAAGTGATAAAGGAAATCAGCAAGAGAAAGAAAGGTAGGTGGCTAGTGGCGTGCCATTATATCCTTTCAAAACTGTAATTGATCTGATAAAAGATAGCTCTATTGTTAATACAGGCTAAAAAATCTACAGTAAAAAAAGTCTTCATTCTATCAAAATTGATATACAATATTCATGAGAATTTGCTTTACGTGTAAAACGTATTGGTTTAAATCAAAGTTTCTTCACAAAAGCCTTGTTTTTTTTTGTTTTTTTTTTTTTTGAGACGGGGTCTCACTGTTGCCCAGGCTGGAGTACAGTGGCACGATCTCGGCTCACTGCAACTCCGCCTCCTGGGTTCATGCCTGGGTTCATGGGTTCTCCTGCCTCAGCCTCCCGAGTAGCTGGGACTACAGGCGCCTGCCACCTCACCTGGCTAATTTTTTGTATTTTTAGTAGAGATGGGGTTTCACCATGTTAGCCAGGATGGTCTTGGTCTCCTGACCTCTTGATCTGCCTGCCTCGGCCTCCCAAAGTGCTGGGATTACAGGCGTGAGCCACCGCGCTTGGTCCATTTTTAAATTAATAGTAATGTATTTACTTTTTTCTGACACTATGTAAAGTGTTTCAAGAACATATTTTCAAAAGAAACAATTTTCTGCCTTTTTAGAGTTATCTTCTTTCCTGGCTAAGAATATGAAAAAAGTTGCAGTTTGAAATACAATTATTATAACCCTTATTTGAATACATTAGCACTAAAATGTCTAGCTTATAAAACTTTTTCTGTTGTTGTAAAATACGTGATATTCGTGAATTCAACTTGGAGAATTTAGTGTTTTATGACATGCGATGAAGTAATAGTTGAGTTGTGTTATCTGAATGTAACTACCTAGATTTATCATGTTAACAGATTTTCCTTGATTTATAGCCTTGTCAGCTTTCACATTTCTGTTGGTAAGCCAAGTCCCCCTCCTCAGATAAAAAACACTTTAGCAAGCAAATTAACTATTCAGGTCTCTTGATTATTACTGGTCACTAGAACAGTAATTTTTCATTAGGAAATGTGAAAGAATCCTTGTCTTCCCTATCATCCTGTCTCCTTTGAATCTGACCTTGAAGATACAGTGGAACCTTAATAAAATGCTTGTTGTTATTCCATGAATCCAAATACAGTCACATATCAAGTTTTTGAGTGTAAGATCTTAGTTTTAACAAAATCTTGATTAAAACAAAGTCAAAATGTGAAAACAAATGGTTTGAATGTAAATCTGATTAAAGTCACCACAAGCAGTTAGGAATGTTTCTGTCCTATAGATGCCATATAAAAATGTAAAATTATGAAATTTTGTCTGTGTATATAAATATGTGATTGTGTGTCTGTAGATATCACACACACATATATGCTGTGGTTTAGGAATTGAAAATATCATGAGTTACTTGATGAAAATTAGCTGGACTTCTTTGCTTTCTGAATAGTCCATCAGAGTAAGTTTGATGTTTCTTCGTTATATTCCTTGGGAAAGACATCCCATGTTGGTGCCTATAGAAAATGAGTCCATGGTCAAAGAGTTTAATGCTGTTGACTATATTTCCCTCTTTGAGAATGACTGTGAATATTGCAGATTACAGGTTCTAAAGAAGCAGTGCAGCAAAGAAACCTGTTTAATTGCTTCCTTAAAACATATCTTGTTCAGGCCGGGTGCAGTGGCTCACGCCTGTAATCCCAGCACTTTGGGAGGCCAAGGTGGGTGGATCACGAGATCAGAAGATAGAGACCATCCTAGCCAACAAGGTGAAACCTTGCCTCTACTAAAAATACAAAAATTAGCCGGGCATGGTGGCGCACGCCTGTAGTCCCAGCTACTCAGGAGACTGAGGCAGGAGAATCCCTTGAACCCGGGAAGCAGAGATTGTAGTGAGCCGAGATCACGCTATTGCACCCCAGCCTGGGTGACAGAGCGAGACTCGTCTCAAAAAAAAAACTTTTTCAGTGTTTTGGGAAACACTTTGGAAAGTGCTGGTTTGCATGACTACATGAAATATCAAAACCTTGTATTTGCCAGTTCCTTGTACAAGGAACTCACGTGTTATTGCTTAGTTTCCTTTAAACCCCAGATCCCAGATAATAGAGTCCCTCCTCTTGCAAATTTTAATCAACCGTCTTTTTTTTTTTTTTCCAACATTCTTTATGTCAATCCTCAGAAAGCATCTGAGGACCTAGATCAATTGACAAAAAGCAAAAAATCTAGCACAAGACCGGTCAGTTACAGCAGCAAGGTCCTTGTCCCCTTTCTTTCCTTCATCTTTTCTTTCCTGTATGTGTTTAGGAAAATAAAGGCAGATGTCCAGCTGCACAAGAAGTATGATTAGGGAAGAGAGTACAACTGCTAGGATGGACACACACACACACACACACACCCACCCACCCCCACACCCCTCTGGAATATAAGACAGAATATTTGCAGCTATCAAAGATTGCTGTAGGTAAATAAAGTTTTGACTGGAGGATGGCTGCATGCATTTTTTTAATGTTAAATTTCTGGGTTACTATATGACAAACTTCATTTTGAAACAAATATTCATTGGATAAATACTAAATGGACTTCTTTGATATATTTGAAATAATATTATGACTAAAAACAGTAAACTGTATTTTTCCAAGTAGTTATTTTATGATTTATTATGTTGGTATTTCTCTGGCTACTAGTATTTACTTTTCCCTAATGGGCTTCCTTATGCTTGAGATAAGTTAGCATGGTAGAATGGTATGCTTCAGAGTTTCATACTTTTGTGCCCCTGTTTTGATTTTTTATATATAAAGGAATTTTTAAAGTTACATTGATAGAACTATGTCCTTTGAAAATTACTCCTTTGGTGTTTTCCAGGTCTGTGGATTTAAACTTTCTTCCATCGGTTGATCCTGAGACGGTTCTTCAAACAGGTAAGATTTTAAAAATATTTGTGATAATAATCCAGTAAACCAATTGGATTGATTGGTTCATTAAATAAACATGAGTTCAGCATGAATGTGGTACATGTGGAAGGAACTCAAGGGGAAATTTTTCAGGACCAGGGACTGGTTTTGTGGAAGACAGTTTTTCTGTGGACTGGGTGAGGGATGGTTTCAGGATAAAACTGTTCCACGTTAGATCATTGGACATTAGATTCTTATAAGGAGCATGCAACCTGGATCCCTCGCACGCATAGTTGACAATAGGGTTTGTGCTCCTGTGACAGTCTGAGGCCGCCACTGCTCTGACAGGTGGCAGAGCTCAGGTAGTAATGCTTGCTGGCCTGCCGTTCATCTCCTGCTGTGTGGCCCAGGGTGGGGGTAGGAGGAACCCCAGCTTTATAATATTTTTAAAAATTAGTAATAATTATCTCTCCCTTAAAAATTTGGATTTATTTTATTATCAATAAAATGAAGATAAAAATTTTTATTTCACTGGGTTGCCCTAAGAATTATTGAACACTCCTTATGTGGCAGACATTGTATTTATGTATTTTTCTTTTTCATTCTTCTAACAAGCCTTTGAGATAATTAGTGTTATTTTATCTGTTTTGTACTGAAGGAAGCCAAGGTTTAGCGATAGAAAATAACTTGCTGAAGATCAAGTAACTATTAAACTCTCTCCATAGCTAAATCCAAAGCCAAAGCTCTACTGTTTTATAATCTTCGATGTAAAAACACTGATCACCTTGCAAAGCCTTGCACATAGTGCTGCCTGATATGTATGTTCCAACCCAAATATCTCTGGTAGCAGTTTCACAAACTCTAGAAGAACCAAACTGTAATTTTTTCCAATTGAAATACCTCAATTTTATTTCTAATCTTTTTTTAATAATAGCTCATAACTCTAATCCTACGGTGTGCCACCTCTGAGCACTTTACATATGTTAATTCATTTCGGTCCTGTGAAATAGATACTATTGTCATCCCAATTTTAAGACGGGAAAGCTGAAGCATAAAAAGGTTAAGTGACTTATATAGGTTACACAGCTAGTAAATGCTGAAGCTGAGACTTGGACCTAGGCAGTTTGATTTCAAAGCATGCTCTTTGAGATCATGACACTATCATGACAACATAGTGTCGTGATATCCACAAGGAAAATGATATCCACAAGGAAAATATTAAGGGTGACAGTTGTCAAAGTAGAAAAAATTAAATGTATTCTGATATGCATAGCTTTTATGAATGTATATAAAACGACTGCGCAAATCTTTAGAACAGTTACTTTTCCAATTATAAAATGTAATAAATAATAAAGAAGTAAATTCTGAATGTATTTGTTGTGTTGATTCAGGTGTCCTAAGTTCTTCCAGTATGATATACAGCTTATTTTGTTAGAGAACAAAGAAATACTTGTAATCTCTGAATTATTATATGTTTAGAAGGTACTGTCAGTAAAATACTGCTATAGATTTAAAACTTAATTCCATACATATGTTTAACAGCTTGAAACTTTTTATTTTAATTCATTGAATTAAGCTTTTACAATTTCTGTTTTAAATTTAATTTTATATGCTACTAGGTCCTATTTTATATGCTGTTAACTTTTAAACTAAGGATTCAACGAGAATATAAAACGAAGAAGTGTAGAACAATCATAGGTACTTTTAGAAATTAGAAATACCTCCAAACCATAATAAAAGTTCAGTTGCTGTATATTGATAGCCATTTAAATTTAGGATATTATTCTAAATAAGGAAGAGAATTTAAATATGTGTGTTGTTTTGATGCCTAAATATTAGTCACAAAAACAATTTTTACCTTATTTACTTTTAAAATTATTTAATACTTACAGCTTTAATTGTTGCACATTTTGCAATTGTAGTTCCTCATGTACGAGTGGATTTTCTACATGAGTTTTCTGTAATTGAGTCACATTCACTGCAGTTCTAACACTAGTACGGCCCGTTATTATTCACTGTTAATATGTTGTGAAGATTCTTATAAATAGAGATTATATAAATATTATTTTGTACTTGTAATAAAAACTTTCTTCTTTTAATCATTCGTTATACTATCACCTTTTTTTTAAAATGCTGTAATTGAGAATATGGATTAATAACTGAAACCCTACAACATACAACTTGGATTAGTACCATCAGACAGAAATCCCACAGTATAATTTTGCTCTACAGGTAAATAGGATTGTTTGGCACAGTATCCTGAGTAATTAATTCACCAATAACAAAAATGTGATTGATAGAAAAAAAAATATAAACCGTATATGTGCCATATTTAATATGTAGTATAGTATTTCTATGGTGTATATATTTATGATATATGATATAGCATTTTAATATACTAGTTTACATAGTATATATGTACACACACATACACACATATACATATTAATATGTGCAGTTTTCCTATTTACTGTGATACATACATTTTTAAATTGCATTTATAACCTGATAGATATGTAGGTAGACAGATAGGTTTTAAAAACAAGGGACTAGAATTGAGAATATTGAGAAGTGAGAATTGCATTTCTTTACAGATATTAATTTCAAGTATCTTTTATTTGTAAAGGGCATGAATTATTATCCGAATTACAGCAACGTCGATTTAATGGCTCAGATGGAGGGGTTTCATGGTCTCCAATGGATGATGAACTGCTCGCACAGCCACAGGTTATGAAATTATTAGATTCACTCCGAGAGCAATATACCCGCTACCAGGAAGTTTGTAGGCAACGTAGCAAGCGCACACAGTTAGAAGAGATTCAACAGAAGGTGATGCAGGTAGGTGTCTGATTTGAATAATATTAACTCTTTTTAATTCCTTATAATTTCGACTATGTGACTATTAAGTCTTATATGTACTATATAGAAAACCTTAGAACATATCAAACTGGATTCTGAAACTTTTGAATTAGGTATTGTTTTACAAACAGTATTTGAATTAAAAGTTATATTATTTCTACAGTGATGACATTGAGCATTGAGCTTAGTGTAACAATGAACTTCAAAAATAACTGATTCTTGGAAACATCATCAGTGGTCTCAGTGTATTCTTGCAAAAAATAACATTTCATTATTGATATTTGGTTTATTCTTAATTTCTAATAACTTAGTTTTTTGGTTAACTTAGGCATTATGAAGAGTATTTCTGTCCTAGCAAAATAACCCATGTAATGCAAATGATTCTAATATTAAATTTTTTTATAATACTGATAGAAAACATTAAATGCATTTAGTTGTTAGGAATTTTAATTTCTTTTAAAATTTATTTTTATGAGAAAAGTAGGCTAAAATACTAAAAATACTAAAGGAATACATTTCTATTATTTATATTACACTCTGGATTTTTATGTTGAATAAGAAAATAAATCTTCAAATATTTTATTTAAAAATACAAACTGGAAACATCTTAATTTTTAAATCTAGGTTCATTCACTCATTAGATAAACATTTATTAAGTGTTTCTTTTGTGGAAGGCATTGTGGTAGAGTTTTTACAGTATATAAAGGTAAACTTGTTTTTACTATCAATAAGTTTAAGGCGAGAAAGTGTTAAGAGTCACAGGACATGACTGAGGGGTTATAGACACTTATAGGAAGGATTATTTCTCAGCTGCAGGTAATCTGGGAAGACTTAGTGGGGGAAGTAGCATTTGAGATTGTCCTCCCAGAATGTATCTGATTTCACCAGGCAGTGATAGGTTTTGAAACAATTGGCATTTGGGGGAGGATAAAGAGTAGCATGAGTAAATCATAGCAGTGTAGAATCCTAAGTTCTGTTGAGGAAAAAGGAAGCAGTAGGCACAGTAGGAAGTGGATGACCTTTTTGAGTCATTGAGTGTGATCCCAATCCCAGTTCCTCTGCTTAGCTGTGTGACCATTCACTATACTTCACCTACCTGAGCCTCGCTTGTTCGGTTTTCTTTCTTTCCTCTTTTCCTCTCTTTTTTTCCCTGTCTGCCTTCTTTGCTTAATTGAAACAGGAATGATAATACTCCCTTTGAAAGGCTAGTGTTTGGAAAGAACCCAGCTCTCAATTAGTGGTAGTTATTTTATGTATTTCTTTTTAACTAGACTCTACTTTAGAGGTCTAGTGTAGTTACTGGCAAACTTCTGTAAAATTCCAGACATTTAGACTTTGTGGACCATACAGTCTTTCTTGCAGCTGTGGCTGCTTAACTCTGCCATTATAGTACAAGAGCAGATATAGACATTGTGTAAACCAACATGTGTGGCCATTCTCCAATAAACTTTTATTTATTATACAAACACAGGTGGTGGGCCAGAATTGGCCTGCACAATTGATCTAGTTCATGACTTCTCAAATTAGAGCATCAGGATGTCATGGGAAAAAAGATTTGAAAGGAAAGAAGGAGTTGGATCATGGAAGATGTTGAATTTCAGGCAAAAGGATTTAGAATGTATTCCATGATAACCACATATAAACTGGATATTTCTGAGTGTATGTTAATTGTACATGGCTTTTTCCATGGACTTCATTCATAAGTTAAAGAGTTTGTTTTAAATGCAAGTAAGTTTTAGCCAATTAGCTTGAGATTATCTTTGAAAACCACTAAGATAGAGTAGCAGAGCAGTACAAAAATCATATTCTGAACCCAAATAATCTGAATCTACCCTCTTCTACCACTTCCAAGCTGCTTGACCTTGGGGAGAAAGAAAGTCCTAGTTTCTATGTCATAGTCTCCTCTTCAGTAAGCAGAGGATAACAACAGTAACCACAATAGCAGCAACAATAATGCCTACTTATTAGGACTGTTACAAGAACTAAAGAAGATAATTTTCATGAAATATTTAGTGTTTGACACATAATGAGTCCTCTTTTAATAACACCTGTTAGTTCATCCATTTAAAAAAATGAATGTCTACAGTAGTATGACATTGTCCTAGGCTCAACAATGTGATGGTGAGTAAAACTAGGATTGTTGCTTCCTGGGACATATTTACATGATGACACAAACAGCTGTGAAATTGTAGCTATGACAAGTGCCAAGAAGGAGAGTGATGGGAATAGGATTAGGATGAGTAAGAAGATACTAGAGACGAATCATATTTCTGACTTGTAAGACTTGGTGTCTTAGCTTGCAAGATAATGGTGTTGCCCACCTAGGGAACACTGGGCAAGATTTGGATATTACTGTGGGTGCAAAATAGTGTGGAGAATCATGAGTTTGGTTTCAGACTTGTTAAGTTTGAGGTGACTGTGACTTCTAAGAGAATATGTAGAAGGGTAGTTCAGAACAGGTCCAAACTTCGAAGTCTGGGCTGGGGTATATTTGTTTGTCATCTGTGCGTGAATGGTAATTAAAAGCATTGATGTGGATGAAAATTGCCTGAAGAGAAAGTTGAGAGAGGTAAGAAGAGTGCGTTAAACTGAACTTTGAAAAACTCTTAACATTTCATGGCAAGGTAGAGGAGCATACACCTGAAAAGAAGGCAGTGAAGGACTGGCCAAAGATAAGAAAGTGTGAAGAGTTCTTTGTCATGGAAACCAAGGGAAGAAAGCATTTCAGGGAAGGAGTTACAAACCTGTCAAATGCTGCTGAAAGGGTAGATAAAAGGACTTAAAATGTCTGTTAGAAAAGCACAAGATTGAGGTCACTGGTGACCACAGGGCATGGAGTGGCAAGGCCAGGAGCAACAGTGGAGTGAATTCAGGAATGAAAGGGAGGTGTGGTGAAGGAAGCAATGAGTATGACAAGTGGTTGATAAGTCTGTCTCTGAAGGAAAGATGAGAAATAGAGTAATGGCTATAAGTGGTGGAAGAGGGGTTGTATTGCATTGCGAGGGCTGCCATAGCAAACAGACTAAGTGATTTAACAACAGAAATTTATTTTCTTCGAGTTCCGAGATCAGGAGGTCAGTAGGATTGGTTCCTTTGAGGGCCATGAAGGAAGGCTCTGTTCCAGCCTCTCTCCTTGACTTGACGATGGCCTTCTCCCTGTCTTCACATTGTCTTCTCTCTGTATGTGTCTGTGACCAGATTTCCTCTCCTTATAAGGATACCAGTCATACTGGATTGGGCCCACCCTAAATACCTTATTTTAGGTTAATTACCTCTTTAAAGACTCTGTCTCCTAATAAATATTGTTACAATCTGAGGTACTGGGGGTCAGTACTTCAACCAATGTATTTTTGAGGGGAGGGACACAATTCAACCTATAGGAGGGGTAAGGATAGTTGTTCTTTCTTTTCATGATATGAAAAACTTTAAAGATTGCTGGAAAGTGTTGCGGAGAGAGGTTGAATACACAGGAGAGAAGGAATAATTAATACTATCAAGTTCCCAACAAGGTGGAATCAAAGCACAATAGAAGGGATTTGCTTTAGAATGAAAGAGGGAGAGCTCTTCCTGTGTCGCAGGAAGAAGGATGGCTAGGATTGCCATAGGACCATGAGGTTCCTATGACTGCTGCCCAGTAAACAGACCAGTTATACAGACAGCAGAGAAAGTTAATTCTTGCAGGGCACTGAGCAAGGAAATGGGAGGAGACCCTCAAATCCATCTCTTTGAGGAGTCTTTAAGGCTGGAGTTTTTAAGGGGATCATGGAGGGTAAGGGGCTGGAAAATTGGGGTTGTTGATTGGTTAAGGCGAGGGAGATGAAGTCAGCAGGATGTGGAAACTGCATTATTTGGTGAGTCAGCGTCATGGGTCCCTCAGACCAGCTGGCAGAGTAGTTTCGTCAGTATGCAGCACCTGAAGGAATGTCTCAAAGTGAAAACAACGATTCATAATGTTTAGTTTGTTATCTATAGAACAGTTCAGGGAAACTATAATCGTGTAACAGGGTCCATGATTCTAGGTCAGTAGGCAGCAAACAACTATGAGGAAGCAGGTGAAACTGAGCTGACCTAACAATTAACTTTCAACATGCTGCAAGCTTGGTATATTTTCATTTCTCCCTCTTCTTTCTTCCCTAATTTTACAAAGTTTATAGGGGCGGTTTTAGGATGAGTCCAGAGGTGCTTTGTGTGTAAATCAGGCATCAGGAAGTTTGAAGGAGTTACTGTGTGATGTGTCTTTTTTTCATAAAGAGGAAAAGGCCATCTGCTTGATGGCACAAATTGCAGGAATGGTGTTTAAAGAGGATCAGTGGTTTGAACAGAGCGGAGGTGATTAAAAATTTTCTTTATGGGGAATCGAAGAGTGAAATTATCACTGTCAGCCTAAATAACAAACAAAGAGAGGCTCTCTAAAAGGAAGAGATTATTTGTTTTAGAGAATAGAACATTACAATGGGAATACGCATGTCATAGTAAGCTGTGTGCATATTCAGAGAGGTAAAGGAAGACAAACATTTTTAAAGGAAAAAAATGAGGATTACATAATTGTTTTGAAATAATTGTCTTTGATTCTAAAGATCAATGAACAAGGGTGATGCGCCTCTGAGGTTGGACAGGCAATTGCTGAACAGATGTCCTTACAGAAGAATTTTTTTTTTTTTTTTTTTTTTTTTTTGAGACAGGGTTTCAATCTATCACCCAGGCTGGAGTGCAGAGACCCGATCATGGCTCATTGCAGCCTTGACCTCCCAGGCTCAGGTGACCCTCCCACCTCAGCCTCCTGAGTAGCTGGGACTACAGACACATGCCACCATGCCCAGCTGTTTTTTTGTGTGTTTTGTGTAGAAATGGGGTTTTACCATGCTTCCCAGGCTGTAGAAGTATTTTTTGTGTGAAGTTGCAATGCCTTTGTGTATAGTTTTGGTTTTTGCAGTCCTTTGTGATAGTTTTTGTTAGCAGGCATACAAGCATGAGAACCTCTTGCCATGGCTTTCTCTGGCACTATTTTTCAGGGTTGTTTATTTTCCCCCCAATATTAGTGACTCCATTTTGATTTGGACAACTTTCATATCACAAAAATGTAGCTGTATTTTGGGGTAGTGTTGATCTTAATTTATGGCAGAACCTCTCTGGCTTTTTATGTAACCCTATCTGACAATTCATACGTGGCTGTTGAGGTTCAGGCACCAAACACATGGGTGACAGAATTTATCCAGCATTTGTACTTTGCTAAATGGGATAAGTGACTATGACAAAAAGATAGAGGGGCAAAGGAGTTAATGTATTGGCAATCACATTTTTAAATGACGGACCAGCTCAACTGGGTAAGAAACTGGAGAAAGGAGATGACGATGTTTATGTTTATAATGATGGCGATGATGGTAATGAGATTACTGTTAAAAACCGGTAAACTTCATATTCAGTTTTCTTTATCAGAATAACAGGTGAATTGGTTTGAACAACAATAGTCAGCATATAATGTTTCCTGCACTCTGTTTTTCACAGGTCACATTTTAAGGAAACATCTGTATCCCTTGCCAAAATGATTACTATATGATAATATATTTTGAACTATATAGTAACATATTGATCATATGTTGGTCACACAGAGCGTGAATCGTACTATTTTCAGTCTTACAAATTTGACAAAAATGTGAAAATGTTTTTGCTTGTATAAAGATAATTATAAACTGAATGTCTGTGTTAAATCAGTGAAAATGGAATTGTTTCAAACTTCTTTTGTTTTTACTGACTCATCACTGAAAACATAACGCAAGAGGAATCAATTGCTTTGATAGATAAATTATATAAGTAATAACCATGATATTTATCCCTGATTCCCCACAGTTCAGATCAGTAGCACAAGACTTCATGTGGTATGCAGAGATTCTCTATACTACTGCTGCTGTTACAGTTAAAAATTAGATTTCACATGCTTCTGGGTAGCAGACAGTGCCACTTCACTGAAATGTGCTATCATTATGCTCATTATTTATTGTGGCAGTAATTACTGCCAGCACTGCAAATGTTATTTCTAGAATCATCCATGTGCTTTTCTTCCTTTGTAGAGAGGAATCATAGATGCCAAATAGAATACATTGCATTGCATAAGCATACAGCTGGAGGCTGTGTTCTCAGTTCCCCATACTCTTTCTCCAGGTTAGATGGTTGACATTTCCTTGACATGCCCTTCTGCCTGGTTTGACTTTGCATACTTCTACATGTTCTGTCATGCAGTTTTTAAAAATAAGCCTAGCCATGCGAGAAGTATGGATAGTAACAAGCATTTTTGGCCAGTGTAAATATTTTTCATGGTAGATTCTAAAAGCATAGCTCCAAGGTTATACTTTGTGTATAAATGTAACCACTTGAAGGGTCACGTTGATATGGATTGGGCATAGAACTGTTTTTCCAGTAAGGTAATATTCAGATTGAACAAGATGTCTTCATTGAAATTAAGTTTTATAGCCTAGTTTGGCAAACTGCCATTATTAACGCATTTAAATAGACTTGTTTACTGGGACGTCAACCTCAATTTGAATCATTTTTATTAGAAAGAGTCATATATTTACTATGTCTACATTATTGATGTTGTATACTAAGGGAAATTACTTTCAGCCTATATTAAAGCCATATGTATATATATACACACACACATATATATACACACACACATATATATGTGCCCATTACTATGTAACTGGTTTTTTGAGGCAAGGAGATATCTTTGCTTTATTTAAGATTTATTTTTCAACTTATGGCATTTCAAAAGTTCCATGTTAATGAATTGTTTATCCCCAGCTATCCCGATTTATATTAACCTGCTTCTAGATTATTCTAAAATCAAAATCTAAATGCTTAGTGATGTGTTAAGTTTCTAAAAACTATACATTGTTAAAATTTTTAGATGCATTTGTTCCACTTTTATTTTTAGAGCTTAGATATTCCTAGTAAAATAATTACGTTAATTATTTAAAATACTTAAAAGTCATTTTATCACTATGTTTCTATATCTGTTTGTAACACGTAGTGATAAATGAGAAGCAACTGATTCCCGAAAAAGACATGGAAAATTGTTTTAAAATGTTTGCCTATGTTTCCTTAAAACTTGTTCTTTTTATTTCTGTTTTTTAAAGTGTTGGATACAGTAGTTCAGGAGCTTTCTCAAGAAACTAGGGTTGTTATTGTAAAATGCAGATGTGAAATAAACTTCACAACGAGTTAATGGACAGAAGGAACTAGCCTACAGAAAAAGTAAGAAAAACATAGAGGCTAACAATTATTAGTATCATTACTGTGCTGTCTTACATATAATGACAGACGTAATCCTGACAACAGCCATGTACTGTAGGTACCATTAACATCATTTAAAAGGTGAGGAACCAAAGTCTTTCAACTAAAAGAAGCAGAGCCAGAATTCAGACCCCCTAGTAGTGGCAGAACGAGAATTCAGAATTCAGAATCATGGCTAGGGCTTTCTTTATATTGCACTGCTTATCTGTCTCTTTTGTGAAAAAGTGATACTTTCCCCAAGCTGGCAGAGAGAAACAGGATCCTAGTACCCTAGCCCTCCAAAGATAACTCATACAGAAGAGTAAAGCAGAAAAAGTGGATGTGTTGAGGAAAAAAAACATTGCACTTAAAGAGCATCTGATAATACAGTTTTGCAGGTGGATTTAGCACTCTGAAAACAGAGTTTAGCCAATAGAAAGTTATAGCACTTAGGCTGTTCCACTGAGTCAACAATAATACTTTGACTTTGACTTTTTTGTTTTTGAGTTTTGCTCTCTAGATTTTTGGGTTTTTTTTTTCTTGAGACAGGGTGTCACTCTGTCACCCAGGCTGGAGTGCAGTGGCACAATCCCAGCTCACTGCAACCTCTGCCTCCCAGGCTGAAACGATTCTCCAATCTCAGCCTCCTCAGTAGCTGGGACTATAGGTGTGCATACCATGCCTGGCTAATTTTTGTATTTTTAGTAGAGACAGGGGCTCACTATGTTGCCCAGGCTGATCTTGAACTCCTGAGCTCAAGCCATCTGCCCACCTCAGTCTCCCAAAGGGCTGGGATTGCAGGTATGAGGCACTGTGCCTAGCCTTCTCTCTAGTATTAAGCTTTATAAAGAGAGGGGACAAATTTATATATTAATATTCTTTAAGACTCTAGAACATAAATCAACAAAGAATATGAAGAGATAAATCACAAAAGATCACATACCTTGAATAAGCAACCATCTGCAATGTATTCAATCACTGATCTTTAAAAAATACATGGAAAGATTTCTGTTTTTTCAATTGGCAGAAGTATTTTAAAAACAATAGTCAGTTTGGGCTGGGGGCAGTGGCTCACACCTGTAATCCCAGCACTTTGGGAGGCCAAGGCTGGTGGATCACGAGGTCAGGAGTTCGAGACCATCCTGGCCAAGATGGTAAAACCCTGTCTCTACTAAAAATACAAAAATTAGCCAGGCATGGTGGTGGGCTACTGTAATCCCACCACTTGGGAGGCTGAGACACGAGAATCACTTGAACCTAGGAGGCAGAGGTTGCAGTGAGCTGTGATTGTGCCACTGCACTCTAGCCTGGGCAACACAGCAAGACTCCGTCTCAAAAACAAACAAAAAACAGCAACAACAAAAACAACAATAGTTTGTATACGTTGTAGAGGTTAATGTAGAGTTCAAACTATCATTAATTGGATGTTTCAGAGAGAAACGAGTTTTAGAGAACAATTTTATAAAGTGTAGTAACAGTCAATAGTCAGTTTGTATACCTTGTAGAGGTTATTTACAATTCAAACTATCATTGATTGGGTATTTCAGATAGGAACAAGAGCTTTAGAGAGCAATTTTATAAAGTATATTAACAAGCATTAGGATTACATCATCATTGGACCCAAGAAGATCTTTATTGGAAACCTTTCCTGGGAAAATAAAACAGAGAAAAAACGTTATATATAACTGCTATATATGTGTTAGTCATAGAATTACTTAGAATTGATGGAAATTGGAAACATCCTATGTTCCCGACAATAGAGAATTAAAGTATTGATAGCAGGTACAATAGTTATTTGAGGCAGTACATTACTTAGCTCTTAATAAGAGTGGGTTGATTGGTTGGTTGGTTGGACACATGGGAGAGATGGAGGCAGGCAGGCAACAGGATTGGCCTTCTGAAAAAAGGGTTTGCAAAGTCATTGAAAATTATGTTATAATAACAGTAGCCAAGTGGAAACTCATTAAAGTGTAGAGTTTAATGCTAAGTGAAAAACAGGATGAAAACTACTTGTATTCTATGAGAATTGGCTAAAACACTTAAATCTGGAGTAGTATATGAAAACCCTTATGCAGGTGAAAAATTAATGGAAGGAAATATAATATGGTTGTCCCTTGGTATTTGTGGTAGGTTGGTTCCAGGACACCCTGCAGACTGTGGATACCAAGATCAAAGATGTTCAAGTCTCATATAAAATGGCATAATATTTGCATATAACCTATGGATACCCTCTTATATACATTAAATCATCTCTAGATTACTTATAATATCTACTACAATGCAGATGCTGTGAAAATAGCCGTTATACTGTACTGGCTTATTATTTGTATCTTTAAATTGTTGTGTTATTGTTTTTTTGTGCTTGATTTTTTTTCCCCAAATATATTCAATCTGTGACTGGTTGAATTCAAGCATGAAAATCTGTGGATATTCAGACAGGACTGAATGCGTATGTGATTTTTCTTTATGATGTGGTACTTTTATATAATTATAAAAAGAATACATGAACTGTTAGATTTAGAAATATATTTTTTAACCTGTTAACAGCAGAAGTGTACATCTACACTGCTCTTTTATAAAGTTCTATGTTAAGCCTACCCACTGGGTCTATAATATTATGCTACAGTGATACCCCTATTCACTTCTTGGGGAGCTATCCTAAGTTTAGATTTAGGATATAACCATACATCTATTCTTAAATTCCTTTTTCTAATTTGGCAAAAGGTAAAGCTTAGTAATACTATTTTTTCCACTAAATTTACTCCACAATGTATTTGTAGTTTCAGAGTATATATGATTGTGGGTAGAGTGTCAACACAGTCCTCTCCTTCTGCATGAGAACTTGATCTTTGCTTAATTCTCTAGCTCTATTCCCCTGAAGACCTGATTAAAAATTGGAATGTCAACTATGTTACTAAGCAATATTGCTTATAGTAAATATTATTCCAGAGCTGAACTGGGAGAATTATTAATATATGATTAATATATGATGGAAGGCATAACTGGGGCCGGGGGAATCCTTGAGATTAGTGACTCATAATGGGCCTAGTCCTGTGGGGTATCACGTTTTGATGCCAGAGTGTCTCCCATATCTGCCCCATACTGATCTCATCTGCTTATACCTGCTTGAGGGACTCAGCTGAAGAAGAACTCCCGATGCTGTTATCCTGGCAAACTATAGTACCCACCCTATATCCTTACTAGCAGACTGGTGCTAGTGGGGCCTTCTGTGGGTCTGAATGTTGGTTGATCCTAAGAAGACTCCAAGAGGGTATTTATTACATTAGTATAATTCTAATTAGTTTTTAATTTTATTTTTGAAGTGCAAAAGTAGTATACTAAGTTTATAGTAGTTAATTCAGTCAGTTTTTTCAATGCTTGGAAAAAGCATCAGACTGTGAGTTAGAACATATGGCTGTTAGTCCAGTTTTTCAGTAATGGATTATATTACCTTGGGCAAGTCACTTAATCTCTTTGAAACTCAGTTTTCTTAAATGTTAGTTAAGAACTTTGACCGATACCATTTCTGATGTTTTTTCCAACTCTAAATCTTATGATTCTCTGATTCTCTTATCATCATAAGTTAATTTTTAATCCTCTTTTATAGTAGCATTCCAGATTTCTTTTAGCCTGGAAGATGATAAGCTGAAAGCTTGTGATGCTGCAGTGTACATTCTTCCACATTTAGGTTTTGAAAATGTTGTCACATTATAGCTGTGTAGTTCCAGAAGAAACATTTAATCTGCCTATGGGATAGAATGTAAAGAATTTACATTAAAAATAATTGGGGAACTTTGGGAGGGGAAAAATAAATCAGAATGAAAGTTTGAAAAGTTTTTGATTCTTTAAAAATTGTATTTCTACTTTTGTTTATAGGTTGTGAACTGGCTAGAAGGGCCTGGATCAGAACAACTAAGAGCCCAGTGGGGCATTGGAGATTCCATTAGGGCCTCCCAGGCCCTACAGCAGAAACATGAAGAGATTGAGAGCCAGCACAGTGTGAGAGGCTTTTTCCTCTGCAAGTTACAATGCTATTATGAATGTGGATAATTAGTAGCACATGTGGTACTGAGTGATAAGTTGCTGCAAACTTTGGTATGGGGCATGAAGTACAGTTTGTTAAGTGCCTAGAGGTCATAAAGTACATTTTGATTACTTAGTACATGTTAATTAGAAGGTTGTTTTTGGTTTTGTCTGTAATGCAGTTTAATTATATTTTTATAGAAGCACGATTTGCATGAAATTTTAAAGCTACAGTGACAGAAAAAAGAGTGATAGTACAAAAACAGAGCTTTCATCTGTAGTCTCTGTGACAGAAACTTCTGTTTTCAAGTCCCCCCACCCCCACTTTATTGGGAGTATATAGTACGATTAAATACCTGAGAGTGATAGCAGAATTGCTGCATTAAACACAACTGATGGAGAGTAAGTCCAGAGGGTGCAGAATATTTTTCCATTCTCTAAGCATTTAGGGGTCCCTTTTGTATTTGTGAAAGGAGTAATCAGACAAATCACAGGTATAAAATTGGGAAATAAGTAGATTCTTAAGCAGATTATAGATAATAATTGTTCGAGATAATTTAAAATTTAACAACTTGTTATGTGAAAGAAGCTGGTGTTCATTAAGCTCCTGCTCTGTTATAGTTAATTCTTCATTACTGAGAAAGAGATGGTGCAGTTTGTGGACTGGGTAGCTCACCTCCTTCTCCCCAAGGTCATATTACTTTGGTAATTTAAAATAGATTAAATTAAAAATTGGAAAAATAAAATTTGAATCAATTCATTCCCTTCTCCTTAGGTTATTTGTCTTAAAAAAGTTGGTTAAAATGTTAAACTCTGGACCCAGGTGAGCATTAAGTACCATCTGAACATTAATTTCTGCAGCGTTTCTTCTTACCTCTAATTATGTTGGATAGTATTAGGAAATACCCATTTTTAACTAAACAAGATTAAAGAATAAGTAATATGATTTGCTTGGGAATAAATTTGAATGAGTAAATCTCATCTTTACTAGAATTTAACAGTATCTGATACTTATTTTTTTTCTAAATATATTCCATTTTGCTTAGTTTCCTCATATTGCTTTCTTTATAATATTCTGTAAATCAGGAATAACAATTACTGGTATTGGCAGAAAATCTACATACTATACCCTAAAGTAGTTGTAATCTACCTGAAGGAATAATAAGAGATATTACAAGATTTGGAATTGTCTAAAGGCACTATACGTATATTCCTTGGAATTTTTCTAATTAGTACTTGTAAAAAACTTGAAAATGAAATCTGATAATTGAAAATCGATTTATTTTATGCGTTTCACAGGTTCCAACATAATGGTTCTTGCTTTTATACTAAAATAATCATATTACAAACCCTGTTCCTGAGGATATAATCTTTTAATTCTCTTGGTACTTTTAAAATAACTTAATGTTTTGATTTTTTTTTAAAACGTGGATTGTGATTTATTTGAACCTGATAGACTGTTCTAGAACATGTTACTATAGTTAGAGTCTACAATTTTGTTCCTCTCTTTAGTTCCTAAAAACTGTATTTACTCCAGAACATTCTAGACTTCACCTAAGGGGATTTAGTTATGAAAGTATTCCAAAAGTTCTTTTTAGGAAGGGCACATGACACATGAGGATCCTAAAGACAGGATTTATCTATATTTTATTATTGTTTTAAATGCCAAGATAAATAATTATAAATTGGGTTGTATACATACTGTACTGTACTCTTAAGTTTACTAAAAGAATTCAAAAGCAAATTTTATATTGCATATAGTATGGATGAAGTTGCAGATGATATACATAGAAATTGCTATGTTCAGATGTTGGTTTTGTGTTTTTAATATATTTATAAGGTTTTCAAAATCAGCTTAAAGAAACATCTCTTAAGGGTGGTCCTTGCCATGTGCTTAAGCTTACTTATAATATGGAACCAATATATAAAACTTTTGAATTGCAAAATACCTTATAGATTATTCTGATGTCCTCATCTTATTTTATAGACGAACAAACTGGGAAGCTACATTTTTTGCTCAATGAATAGTTGAACTATGGTTAAAACACAGATCTCTTGATACCCAGGGGGGATCCTTTCTCTGGCTCTCTCTTAGAGAAAGCTACTAAATTTCACAGATACGCATAAGCTACAGTATTTTTTCATTCTTATACTTTTAATACTTAGAACTGTACATATACATTGACATCTGCATTTATAGACATAACCTAAAGAAAAGAAACATTGATGGCTATCAGAGATTTTATTTCCTTAAATCACGTGTGATATTTGGGATTTGTTTCAGAATTGGGAGGTAGGGACAGATTGAATGGATGGGAGTGTATGTGAAATAGAATTAGCCATGAATTGATCATTACTGAAGCTGGATGGGAAGGAGTTCATTATACTGTTCTTCCCACTTTTGAAGTATTTTGAAAAGCAGGTTGTACGTTTTAGCCAATAGGTGGCACTGCATTGTCACCTTGAGAATAGGTTGGTTGATGCTGGATGAATATTTTAGCTTATGATGTTTAAGATATTCTAATATTTTATTAAAAACTTTCTTTTCTCTCTGTAAGAGTTAACAGATTAAAGCATTATTGGAATTGTTCAAGTCTTGTGAAATTATAATGACTAATTTCTGGCATTGACAGCTATTAACGGTAGAATTTGAGAAAACTTTTAACATACAATTTTGCATTACCAGCTCAATGTCATATATTAAATTTTAGAGTCCGTATAAAAGCACAATGCAGAAATAAAGCTAAAAACCTCAAATTTGTTAGGATGTTGAGTTTCAATAAATAGAAAAATGAAATTTCTGCCAACATGTAGTTCTAGTTCAAGGGTTGGTAATTAGAAGTTAAGTTGGTTTTTTAATACAACGCACACACACAAAAATAAGGTACATGAAAATGGTTATAGTAACTGGCAATAAATTTAAAAGTAGTTTAGTTCAATAATCTAATTTTATGTTTTGGGTTGAAGGAAGTGTGTGGTAGGAATAGCGTGTGTGGTAGGAAAAGCGTGTGTGATAGGAACATGGAGGAGCATAAATATCTGAAACTGCTTGAGAGTTTTGTCACTGTCACACCGTGTCATAGTGCTGACTTCTGGACTACAAAGAAACCACTTTCTCTGGTGTATTATGCATAATAGTAAGCAGCAGAACAGGTCTACCTGGTGAATCAAGACTCATTTCTCCTAATGTATAGTCTGAGTATAATCACTTTTTTAACCCGAGTGGGCAGGGTTTCCTTCCGCCTACGTATGGATTCCCATTTCATGGTATAAAGTATAAATACCCATCATTTCACCACATATGCATCACTGCCAATATGATTGCAGTGTCAGTCCTGACTGCTCGTGTCCTAAATGTGATCCTTCAAGCTCTTTTCTTACTTACCATCTCAATCCAAATCCCAAATATTGGTGTCGTCTTTTTATTTTGCTATAAAATAATCGTTTTCTACACAGTTAAATATACATAAGAGACAGACCAAAGAATGGCTGTAAGTGAACAAAATACACCTAAGGTTCTAGGGAATCTACATTCCTGTTTTTTTTTTTTTGGTGTTTTTTTGTTGTTATTTTGTTTGTTTGCTTTTTGTTTTTGAGACGGAGTCTAGCTCTGTCACCAACCTGTAGTACAGTGGTGCTATCTCAGCTCACTGCAACCTCTGTCTCCCAGGTGCAAGTGATTCTCCTGTCTCAGCCTCCTGAGTAGCTGGGATTACAGGCATGCACCACCACGCCCAGCTAATTTTTGTATTTTTAGTAGAGATGGGGCTTCACCCTGTTGGCCAGGATGGTCTGCATCTCCTGACCTCGTGATCTGCCCACCTTGACCTCCCAAAGTGCTGGGATTACAGGCATGAGCCACTGTGCCCGGCCGTACATTGCCCTGTTTTTTAGGAAGAAACATTTGGATGAATTTTAAATATATGCAAATGTATCCGCCAGATTTTTTTCCTCTCCACATCCCAGAGAGAATTACTATTTCTTTATTTCAACCTCAATCAGTAATATCAGTGTCTCTAATTTCAGGTATTAATTTCTTGAGATGTACTGGTCCTCATAATGTATTTACATCCCTGGTCAGGTTGCTAGAGCCTATATTTTACAAATTCAAACCAGGAAATAATTAGCTTCACAGTGGTGGTTCTTAAACCTTGATGGGCGTAAGAGTCATCAGAGATGCTTGCTAAAATATATGTTCCAGGGCCTAACTCCCAGATACTGATTTAGTAAGTCAGGGGTGAAGCTTAGGCATTTTTAATAAACACCCCAAGTGGTCTAATGCTGGTAGCTCTGGAAAGTGCTATTCTGGGACTCTAATCCTTACTACTTTTCTCAGAATCGTTGCTATTACCTCAAAGAGTTAAGCCTATTTCTTTAGAGCATTTAATGATCTGGAAGTACTATGAATAAGGTATTGAAATCCTTTTGTATTTTAGAGCATGACAGTGATAATTTTCTCAGGTAATGTTTTCTACTTTAATATAGTCTCTATTAACCATTATAAACTATGTAGTTTAAAAATATTCTATGCATATTATTGAGTTAAATCCAAACAATAACCGATAAACAAGGTAAGACAGATATTATCATCACCATTGGATACAGGAGGATTTCTCTTCCTTAGCACACTCTTGACACTTTGGGCCAGATAAATCTCTGTCGTAAGGGCTGCCCTGCACATTGTAGGGCATTCTGCAGCATCACTGGCCTCTGCTTACTAGATGCAGTAGCATCCTTGCTCCTCAGTTGTGATAACCCAAAATGTTTCCAGACACTGCCACATGTTCCTTGAGTGACAAGATTACCCTCTGTTGCCTACTTAATGTAATGTCAGTAAATCTACAGTGATTAATATGTTTTACACATTCAATCAGTGTATGTTAATTGAGCACATACTATGTGTCATGTGTTGTTCTAGGCTTTTGTGATACAGTACTGTCTTACTATATGGAATTTACATTCAAGTTGGGGAGTGGAGAGCAATATAGGTGTAGATTTTAGGAAAGGCCTGAGGAGATGACATTTAATCAGAAACCTTGAAATGATGTCAAGAAGTAATCCAAACAGGGCAATTCAGATAGAGGACACAGCAGTAGAAATACCCTAACACAGGAACATGATTGAGGAGCAGCAAGAATGTTGGTGTGGCTAGAGTACAGGGAGCAAAGGAGAGTCACAGAAGATAAAGTTTTAGAGGAAGTCAGGGGCCAAAACATGTAATATCTTTTTAGCCCATGAAAAGAAACTTGAAATTTATTTTAAATGTTATGTGAAGTTATTTGAAACTTTTGGACAGATAATTAATTTATGTTTTAAGCAAATCACTGGCTATCATGTAGAAAATAGGGAACAGAGACTAGCAGTGAAAATGGAAGGCAGGAGGCTGATAGATGGAGGCAGTAGAAGTAATGAGAATTGATAGAAGTTGATGAGGTTGAACCAGCAAGACTTGCTGATGAAAGAATCAGGCTTTTGGCCTTAGCAACTGCTAAGGCAGGGAGGACTGCGAGAGGAACAGGTTGGGAGGATAGTGAATAAGTGTCTTTGGCAGCAGGTTAGATTTTAGATATCTGTTAGTCATCCAAATGAAGGTGGCTAGTGGGCAGTTGGGTATCAGTATCTGGGGTTCATGGGAGGGGTCAAGGTTGATGATTAATTTGGTAATTCTTAGCCTATAGATATATTTAGAGCCTATATTAACTTGGTAGTTCTTAGCCTATAGATATATTTAAAGCCTATATTAATGTGGTAATTCTTAGCCTATAGATCTGTTTAAAGGCATGGGACTAGGTGAAGTCATCCAAACCCAGTGAGAAGAAAAGAGAGTCTCTGGAAAACTGAGCCTTGGGTCAGCCTAAACTTTAAGTGCAGAAAGAGGGAGGAGAGCCAGCAAAGAAGGGTAAAAGGAGCTGTTGTGTCTCAGAAAACAAGAGAAAAGGCCATTTAAAGGAGGAGGAAGTGCTTACTTGTGCCAAATGCAGCTGTTTGTTGAGAGGCTCAATAAATAAAGACTGAGAATTGACCATTGGATTTGTGGCAAGATGGAATTTTTTGGTGAATTTGACAGTTGGTTTCAGAAGGGTGGGAAGAACAAAATCCTGATTGGAATGGATTAAAAAAGAATGAAAAATGAGAAAAGAGTGAATACGGAGAACTCCTTTAAGAAAAGGTTTTTTTAAAAAAAAAAAAATAGGTTTAATTTCAGCATAGTAAAATGCACAAATCTTAAATGCGTCTTTTATTGTTTAATATATTATAGCTTTTTTATGTGCTAGTGGAAATAATCCAGTTGAGACAGAAGAACTGATGGAAGAGAGAGAAATAACTGTGAGAGCAAAGCTTTGTGTAGGCAGCAGAGATAGTCTGTAATGCACAAGTGGAGTGGTTGGCCTTAGAAGAAGAGATAGGCTGCTCACTATTACAGCACTGAGGGCAGAGCATAGGGCTGTAGAATGGAGGGTTGGGGATTTGTTGGTGGGAAGATGAAAGAGTTTTCCGATTACTTCCCTGTGAATTAAGATCTTTGGCTGAGAATGAAGAGGTGAAAAGGGGATTGGAGACTGATAGTGAAAAAAACACAAATGATCATGAGAATGAGAAAGTGAATTTACTAGAGAAAAATAAATGGATTGCCAAAGACTCATTTGAGATTATTTAGTCATAACTTTAAAAAGAGATATGTCGTTCCTTTGTAGTTTATAAGTGTGATGATGGGTGCTCACACTCATGTGAGATGTGTCTCCCTCTAAGCCTTGTAACAACATCAGCACATTACCCTTCTGATGTGAGGGGGGAAAAAAGAGAGAGAGAACGCTATCCACCTAGTTTTTAATCTACCCATGTTCAGCTTCTGTGGTACAGGCACACATTAGGCAGAGAAAACAGATCTCAGGTTTCAACAGGTGATTCTGATGGAAGAACAGAAAGCCAGGCATGGGCATGGGTTATATGCTGGGAGGTGGTTATAGCCTTTGATCGAGGATGGAAGTGAGGACAGAGGTTCTCATGTGCTGGACATTAGAGAGGTCAATAGATAGGTGGATTCCATAGGGTTGCAGGTGTGAGCCTACAAACAGAGGTGAGTGGGAGAGTCAATGGTGGTCAGAAAATGGGTTTCATGAAATTGAGATTTCCGGAGCTGCATAGTAGTATATGACGACAAGTTTTTATGGCCAGTGGAGGAGGTAGCTCAGTTGAGGTGACGACAAGTTAGTTGGAGGTGAGGGAGGGAGTCAAGGAACTGGAGGTTCATGATGGTGGTGGGTGCCTATGTGATGGAAGTCACTAAGAAGGCTTGTGCTGAGAGGAAGGCAGTGACCTTTGCTAAACCCTTCTGTGGATGAGGGAGTGCAACAGAGAAAGCTGACAGGATGTAATCTAACAGCATACACTTCAAAGGGGATGTGGTTTTTTTGAAAGAAGAAGGAAAAGAAATGGTCTGCAAGTAGTGAAGAACGAGGCAGCCATCAAACCCACCTTCAGGCTTGCAGTATGTCAGACATGGAAACAGTAATCAGTTGAGAAGGCTGCAGGGGTAACTGAGGGCAGACAGGTTTCACTTAGAGCAAGGAAGAGAAGGGAACTTTTAGAGGCCAAGGATTGAGTTCCAGGGATCACAGTTAGGATTTGAGGATTAAGAACTTCCCACCCTCAATTTTAATAATTTTTGCCGTAGGAAAAAAAAAATCATGTATTACTTAGTTTATCTGGAGAACTTGTAAAAGGTAATCTCTACCAGGGACTAATTTGAGCCTTAATTTACTTTGTAACATCTTGATTACAGGAATGGTTTGCAGTGTATGTGGAACTTAATCAGCAAATTGCAGCACTCTTGAATGCTGGCGATGAGGAAGATCTTGTGGAACTAAAGTCACTGCAGCAACAACTCAGTGATGTTTGTTATCGACAGGCCAGTCAGCTGGAATTTAGGCAAAATCTCTTACAAGCAGCTCTTGAATTTCATGGTGTTGCCCAAGATGTAAGTGTCTACTCTGATTCTTTTCTTTTCTTCAAATTATCTGAACACTTACCTATGCATAATTTTTTTCAGGTTTGCATGCCTCCTAAATTATTTTTCTGAACCAATAAAATGATTTACTAGTGGGGGTAATAAGATAAAATTCTTTGATTTTTTAAAAACAAGTATTTTTTTAAGTCATTCTGCATGCAATTCAACCTTTTATTATCTAACTAGAGTGTTCCAGTCTAGTAGAATATTTTATTTTGACTCTTTCTCAGTGTTTATGCTTTATAACGTAGATGGAAATGGAAGTCTGCTGACCTGGTTGTACTTCTTTGTCTTCCTGGTGCATGCATCTGTGTGTTCTATCTTCCAGATAATGCGTATTCTAATGATTTGTCCTTGTCTTGTAACAGTGTAGTCTTTTCAAGTGTAATTGTGATAACCTCGTTAGATATAAACCTCGTTAATCATTAAACACTTTAGATGCTGATTACATCAGGGTTATCTCTTTGGTGTCCCTCTGCTTTAGTTGTCTCAGCAGTTGGATGGCTTATTAGGGATGTTGTGCGTAGATGTAGCACCAGCTGATGGAGCATCGATTCAGCAAACTTTAAAACTGCTTGAAGAGAAGCTGAAAAGTGTTGGTAAGCAGATTTTAAAAATGCTGAAACATAAGGTTTTTTTTTTTTTTTTGAATATCATTACCATGGTTAGACAATTAAGTCAACTTACACTGAACTAAATATTATTATTTTCAGGAAGCAGAGAAAAATAGTATAAAAAGGTGTTATTCCCTTGAGGGGTTATAATTTATGCTGAAAATTTTATTTTTCATAGTCACTCCTCCCTTCCCTGGGCATTTACTCTTGCCTGTTTACTCAGCTATATCTACAGGTGCTATGTCTTGCATATACTATAAACAATTATTTGTAGTGCATGCATAAACTGTAATTAGCTGTGAAGTGTTCTGTGGTAAACCCTGTATGCCCCAAATTGTGTTTTATGCAATGATTTTTGTTGTTGCTTTATCCTAACCTTGTGAAAAAATGGTTGGTTTGGTTTTTTGGTTCTTGTCTCACCAAACTGGGAATACTGCCAGATTACCCACTCTTAAAGGAGTGGGGTCCATTTACATTAAGGGGTCCAGTTACATTAAGCTAGTTCTATCGTTTGACATCAAGGCCTTTAAAACTTTCTACAGCAGGAAGCACAGTGAACTTTCCTAAAAGGTCAGGATGTGAAAATGGGAAGGTGGGGAGTCGTATCAAGGGGGATAAAAGGGGAAATGGCAATGGAAGAAAGGAAACAGGAACTTAAGGCAGAGAACTAGTAAAATGTGGTTGCACATGACTAAATCAAATTAATTATTGAAAACTGCCTTAGGGAATTGGTTTGAAAAATCACGCTTGTACTGGACATTTTACTTGCTTACGGCCTTTATTTTATTTTATTTTATTTTTATTTTTATTTTTATTTTTATTTTTTTTAGATGGAGTCTTGCTCTGTTGCCCAGGCTGGAGTGGAGTGGTGCCATCTTGGCTCACTGCAAGCTCTGCCTCCCAGGTTCAAGCGATTCTTCTGCTCAGCTTTCTAAGTAGCTGGGATTACAGGCACCTGCCACCACGCCCGGCTAATTTTTATATTGGTAGTTTTAGTAGAGATGGGGTTTTGCCATGTTGGCCAGGCTGGTCTCAAGCTCCTGACCTCAGGTGATCTGCCCACCTCGGCCTCCCAAAGTGCTGGGATTACAGGCGTGAACTACCGCGCCCAGCCAGCCTTTGTTATTTTAACAGATGATATGCATAATACATATTTAGTATTTAATATGACAAATGAATTTTATTTTAAAATATTAGAAGTTTTCTTGAGCCACAGTCTTTGTTTAAAAAAAAAAAAGTTCCTTTACACATGTAATTTGGAGAATTGTAAATATACCCTAATTGTTGCTTCCTATGGTATAGAAGCTAGACTGTACCTTTAGTCACAATGTTCAACATCCTTTGACATTGATAATACATTGCTGAAGTGTCTTAAAATTTTGCAAGGCTTATGCAGTTTTTTAAACAACATATTTGCCTTGTTCTCCTATAAGTTGGACAGCATAAAAGCAGGAAGAAAAAACAGAAAATTGTTTTCTATTAGAAATAGAAATTTTCGTACTTTTCTTCTGCCTTCATTTTTTAAAAGTAATTATTGTCTATGGAAACCCATGTTTTCAAAATTCCTTTTAAGGAGAGAATTTGGCATGAGAGAGAGCTCCAGTTCGAGTCACATTTAAAGGGTTTTATTGCTTGAAATGTTCATAGGATGGAGTCTTGGGATTGCATCCCAAGATGGTTTACTGTGCAAAGCTCCTATACTTGGGATCCAGGTACAATATCTGATGAGACGATTTGTTTGAGGGAGGGAAAGCACCTTAGTTGTGTAAGAGATTAAATCTAGCAACTTTTGTTTTAGATGTGGGATTGCAAGGTTTGCGTGAAAAAGGTCAAGGTCTCCTGGATCAGATCTCCAATCAGGCATCCTGGGCCTATGGAAAGGATGTAACCATTGAAAATAAAGAAAATGTGGACCACATACAAGGAGTGATGGAAGATATGCAGCTTAGAAAACAAAGGCAAAGTTTGACTATTAATGTTAATTTTTACTAAAGTAACAATATTAATTAAAATAAAAAGTTATATAACATATTTTATATACAGACAAAACGTTCTTAACTGTTATATAGAAGACATACAGTAGGTTTTTGGTGAATGTAATAATTACTGTGTATAATTTTACTAACAAATAGTAATAATTTATTCAATTACTAGGTACCATTTCCTTTATACTGCGTTGCAAAAATTTCAGTTATACTCAACTACTTCATATTCCATATCCCCAATGTAGTCGATGACTCTGTTCTGCTTTAAAAAAAACTTTGTGAAGAATAATTCTGCTTTTTAAATTTCATTTAGTTTAGAGTTGCCATTAAACTTGTCATCTCCATTCATCTGTTTCTTCATCTAAACTTACAGAATGTCACACATTCATTGTTCTCATATTTGCTGTAGTAGGATTGAACAATGGACTAGTGATGTTTAGTTTCATTTTCTATAAAACCAGGAATTTAAAAGATTATTTGAAAATTCAGTTTGCAATAGCAACTACAAAGTATTGCAAAGTAAAGGATTAAAATTGTCTATGAAATATATACAATCTAGCATGGTTATATGAAATGTGGCACACTTAAAAATTTTATGATCATCAACAAAACTTCACAGAAAGCTTCCTTCTACATCACAGAGAAAACAGTCGTGAGGCAGAAATTTCTTCCCTCATATCTGCAAACTTGCTTTATTCTCACACCACAGAGGATGACAGAGCTCTCCTCTTCTCAAAGCTGAGCTTCCATTTAGGCTCTGATTCTGATCACCCTCCTGACTCCTAACTCCATCAAATCCCATTCTCTACTCTGCTTCCTGTCTTTCACTTAAATGCTTAAATTTCTCCTATTTTAAAAATAATAGTCACACACATGGGTGTGTCTTCCTCTTCAACTCTTTGTCTTTTAGCATTAGAGCTCTTTTTCCTCACAGCTAAGTCATTTGGATAGGTTTACAGTACATTCATACTACTTACCCACTACCTCCAATTTATTTTCAACCCTTTTCAGTCTGACTTCTACCCTCACTGTTTGACTCAACATTGCTCTTACCAGCATTACCAACATAATAAATGCTGGATCTTACTTAAAATTCAGAGAATACTTATAGTCCTGACTTGCTTAACTGTGATTAGAGTTAGGCACAACTGACTTTTCTTTCATTTCGTCTTTCTTGAAAACACATTTATGATCCTTCTCTGTTTCTTCTTGGTTTTTGTCACTGATTTGTTGGCCACTAGCTCAAGTTACCACTTCCAGAGTTTCTTCTGAGGCCAGATTCCCTTCTTTGTATGTTCTCCCTGGACCTTCTCACTACTTGAATTACTTTCTTTAATAGATCATAGTTTAGTAGTTACAGCTCTTACCAAGACCCTCTCCCGTGCTATAGACCCATAATTCCAGTTGCCTACTTAGTGTCGCCTGCGGAATGCCCCGTGTACTGCTGAAATCTAGTGTATTAGTCCATTCTTGCATTGCTATAAAGAACTACGTGAGACTGGGTAATTTTTAAAGAAAAGAGGCTTACTGGGCTCACAGTCCCACAGGCTGTACAGGAAGCATGGCTGGGGAAACCTCAGGAAACCTCCAATCATGATGGAAGGGGAAGGGGAAGCAGACACATCTTACTTGGATGGAGAAAGAGGAAGAGAGTGAAGGGGTAGGTGCTGCACACTTTTAAACAACCAGATCTCATGAGAACTCACTTACATTAAAACAGCAAGGGAGATATATGCCCCCATGATCTAGTCATCTCCCACCAGGCCCGTTGTATTAGTCTGTTCTCATGCCGCTGTAAGCATATATCCAAGACAGGGCAATTTATAAAGGAAAGAAGTTTAATTGACTTACAGCTTTGCAGGGCTGGAGAGGTCCCAGGAAACAGAATCATGGTGGAAGGAAAAGCAAACACATCCTTCTTCACATGGCAGCAGCAAGGAGAGGTGCAGAGTGAAGAAGGGGAAAGCACCTTATAAAACAATTAGATCTCATGAGAACTCACCATCATGAGAACAGGATGGAGGTAACTGCTGCTATGATTCAATTACCCTCCGCTGGGTCCCTCCCACAACATGTGGAGATTATGGGAACTACAATTCAAGGCGAGATTTGGATGGGGACACAGCTGAACCATATCGCCCCTCCTCCAAACTTGGGGATTACAATTCAACATGAGATTTGAGTGAGGACACAAATCCAAACCATATTATTCTACCCCTGGCTCCTCCCAAATCTGATGTCCTTCTCGCATTGCAAAATAAAGTCATCCGTTCTCAACCAGTCCCCCAAGTCTTAATGCATTTCAGCATTAACTCAAAAGTCCACAGTCCATAGTCTCATCTGAGACAAGGTAAGTCCTGTCCAACTATGAGCCTCCAAAATCAAACACAAATTAGTTACTTCAAAGATACAACAGAGTTACAGATACTGAGTAAATACACCCATCCCAAGAGGGAGAATTTGGCCAAAACAAAGGGGCTACAGGCCCCATGCAAGTCTGAAACCCAGCAGGGGAAATCTTAAAGCCCCGGAATAATCTCCTTTGATTCCATGTCTCACATTCAGACCACACTGATACAAGAGGTGAGATCCTAAGGCCTTGAGCATCTCCACCCTGTATCTCTGCAGGGTACAGCCCTCTTGGCTGCTTTCACAGGCTGGCATAGAGTGCCTACAGCTTTTCCAGCTGCATAATGCAAGCTGTCAGTGGATTTGCCATTCTGGGGTCTCACAGCTCCACTTGACAGTGTCCCAGGGAACTCTGTTTGGGAGCTCCAACCTCACATTTCCCCTCCACACTGTCCTAGTAGAGGTTCTCCATGAGGCAGCAGCCTTCTACCTGGACATCCAGGGATTTCTGTACATCCTCTGAAATCTAACCAGAAGCTCCCAAGCCTCAACTTTTGCCCTCTGTGCACCCACAGGCTTAATACCATGTGGAAGCCACCAAGGCTTACAGCTTGCACCCTCTCTGGAGCAGTGGCCTGAGTTGTATCTGGGGTCCTTTTAGCCATGCCTGGAGCTGGAATGGCTGGGACACAAGGAGCATTGTCCCAAGATTGTGCAGGGCAGCAGGGCCCTGGGCCTGGCTGCAAAACCATTCTTCCCTCTTAGGCATCCAGGCCTGTGATGGGAGGGGCTACCGCAGAGGCTTCTGAAATGCCTTCGAGGCATGTTTGCCATTGTGTTGGTTATAAACATTGAGCAACTCTTTACTTATGCGAATTTCTGCAGCCAGCTTGAATTTCTCCCCAGAAAGTGGGGTTTTCTTTTCTACCACATGGCTAGGCTGCAAATTTTCTAAACTTTTTATGCTCTTCTTCTCTTTTAAATGTAAGTTCCAGTCTCACATCGTCTTTTTGCTCACAAATACAAACCTAGGCTGCTAGAAGCAGCCAGGTGAAGTCTTGAACATTTTACTGCTTAGAAGTTTCTCCCACTCTGTAGTGTAAATCACCTCTCTCAAGTTCAAAGTTCCATGTGTCACTAGAGCAGGGGCATAATTCTGCCAGTCTCTCTGCTAAAGCATAGCAAGAGTGACCTTTGCCTCAGTTCCCAATAAGTTCCTCATCTCCATCTGAGACCTTCTCAGGCTGGACTTCACTGTGTGTGTCACTATAAGCATTTTGGTCACAACAATTAACAAGTCTCTAGGAAATTCCAAACTTTCCCTCATCTTCCTGTCTTCTTGTGAACCCTCCAAGCTGTGCCAGTCTCTGCCTATTGCCAAGTTCCATCACTGCTTACACATTTTCAGGTATCTTTATAACAGTGCCCCACTCCCAGTACCAGTTTTTGGTATTAGTCTGCTCTCGCACTGCTATAAAAAACTATCTGAGACTGGGGAATTTCTGAAGACAATAGATTTAATTGGCTCAATGTTCTGTGGGCTGTACAGGAAGCATGGCTGGGGACGCCTCAGGAAACTTTCAATCATGGTGGGAGAATGAAGGGGAAGCAGACATGTCTTACACAGCTGGAGGAGGAAGAGAGTGAAGGGGACAGTGCCACATACTTTTAACCAACCAGATCTTGTGAGATCTGACTTACACAAGAACATTAAGGGGGAAATCTGCCCCCGTGATCTAATCACATCCCACCAGGTTCCTCCTCCAATATTGGGATTACACTTTGGTATTAGATTTGGGTGGGGACACAAATCCAAAACCCAAATCCAAACCAGAACACCTAGTATGTCCAGACTGGAATCATTTTCCTCTAAACTTGCCCTCCTTTTTTCCTCTTTTTTTCCTCTAAACTTGCCCTCCTTTTTTAATTTCCTACCTAAGTTAAAGTTACCATCAGCTACCAAACTTGAGATTTATCCTAAAATCCTTCATCTTTCTCATCCCTTATCAAATGTCCAGGTTCTGCTGTCTCTGAATCTCAAACATTTCTGGTCAAAATCTTAAACCCTTATCTGCCTCTGGCCTGGCTACTCCAGGTTTTTATATATAAGAGTAATCTTCATAAAGTACGGCAATTGTGTAAAACTTCCTTCAGTGACTTCCTGTTTGCTCAGATGGAGTTAGTCTTCTTGGAATAATGTAGGAGACCCTTCATAATCCAATCTTGCATAATTTTATCTTCTATAACATTCCCATAAAATCACACAGTTGTTTTTATCTCCCTGAAAGCATCATGCTGTTTCATGCATCCATGACTAAGAATACTTCTTTCCTCATTTTCTGCTCAGTGAATTCCTACTTACTCTTCAAGACTCAGGGATACTTACTTTAGGAAGCCTTTTCGGACTTCTAAGGCAAGTTAGTCACGTGCTCCTCCCTACTCTTATAAAACATTTTAAATAGCTTTATAATAGTACTTATTACATCTCTGCAAATGGGAGCATCTTGATAGTAGAGACCATATCTTATATTTTCCCCAGCACACATTAATACCTGAATACAGTATATGTATGATACCATCTTCATCATTAAAGTGGCCTACATTGTTTTTTAGTTTCATATTTAAAAAATAAGTATCACTTCCCTTCAATCCATTGTGGAATTACTTTAACCAAGCTGAATTTTAATGTCATATTACAGCTTTTATTGAGAGCTGCTTTATTTATTTTTAAAAAAAGCCTTGTGATACCTACTTCTATATTGTTATTAAACTTTCTTTAAGGACATCAAGTACAGTAGAGCACAGTCACTGGTAACTTGTTATAGACATTTGAGACTGCAGTGGGAGTCCTCCATCCCACCTGCAGTACACAGAATTGCATGGAAATGAAGGAACCAGAGTTAGGTTAAGTTGCCTTAAAACTTAAATGGTTATATTATCCAAACAGACCACAGCAAGATTAAAAAATAATTTGAATTGTGTTTCTCTACACCCAGAGGTCAGTAGGGTTTTTTTGTTTTGTTTTTTTAAGCCCTCCATCTAGTTGTTTCTAAGAATGTAGATGGAAGGTTTAAAAATATATATATATATATTATTTTAGGTACTATAATATAACGAAAAGCATTAATTTTTAGAAGTTTCTTTAGCTGGGCATAGTGGTGCACACCTGTAGTCTCAGCTACTTGGGAGGCTGAAATGTGAGGATCATTTAAGCTCAGGAGTTTGAGGTTGTAGTGAGCTATGATGGTGCCACTGCACTCCAGTCTAGGTGCTTGAGTGAGACCTTGTCTCAAAAAAATATCATCCTATATTTGAGAAACATTACACTTTTATCCTTGAAACTTGTTTGATGCTAAACAGCAATGGAGATTTTTGGGGTTTTAGTGTACTGTTGTCCTTACATTTTGCTTTAATATTTTGCAGAATCCGTGCTATCCTTAAGAGGGTTTGTCATTGAGTATCATTTGGGTATTTTGACGTTTTGATGTAACATTGATATAAATATCCCTAAAATTCTTACAAATCAATACAAAATAGTTGGATTCTCCATTGTGTAGGACTAAGTATTTTAGTGTACTATAAAACACACATGTCAAATGATGATGTTACAATAGTAATCAATAAAACAAATGATGAGTTAAATTTATGTTTGGGTTCATTAGATGTGAAGACATGGTAGATGTGCGAAGGTTAAAGATGCTTCAGATGGTGCAGTTGTTTAAATGTGAAGAAGATGCTGCTCAGGTAAGGACCAGCCAGCTATATTATGTGATTAGCTTTTCTTAGAAGATTGATTTCATCTTAACTACAAACAAAAGTGTACTTTTCATGGTCCTAAAAAGTAAATTCTTGAAGTCAGGTTCTAGTTTATCCTGTTGAAGAATACACTTTAGTATTTCCAGCTAGTTTATTGATCTCATTTAACTTAATCTTCTCAATGAAATCCTCTATTGAGCTAGAGATTGGGATTAATTATTATTGTTGATTAGGTTGTCAGTTACATCCAGGATAAAATCTGGTGGAGCACATTGCATTTTGCTCTCTTGCATCTGCAAGAGAAATTTCAACACCAGATAAACAATTTGATATATTTTGTTGTTATCATTAGAGAACATCATTTCAGTTTGATTTAGAGAAAATTTTTGGTTTTATATAGTAACACAAATCTATAATGCAATCTTGATGGATCTATATACAGAAATACATGATCTTTTATTATGTGATATTAACTTTAAAAGAATGCTTTTCTTTAGTATGTCTTGCCTTCAGATTTAAAAAATTTTGAGGAGTAGGAGAGGTAATTAATTCATGTAGCTTATCATTGAATGAAATAAGCTTTTAAGACTTTAGGTTATAATTAATAGATTCATTAATCACATGATAGTAATCACTGTATAAATGACATTTTGATACAATAAGTAAAGAGTTCTGAATCCAGCTTCATTGTTATGTCTTTTTGTTTAGGCAGTAGAATGGCTAAGTGAACTTCTGGATGCTCTGCTTAAGACTCACATCAGATTGGGCGATGATGCTCAAGAAACGAAAGTTTTGCTGGAAAAGCATAGAAAATTTGTTGATGTTGCACAGGTGCAAAACTGGTTATCTTCCTTTTCCACAAGCTCAGTGTTTGAATAGCTTTCTGCATGATTATAATGTAACTTTACCCTCCAAGTACAAGAAGGTTAGTTTTGTTATTCCAGAAGTATCACAGAATTAAGAAAGTGTCAGCTGGTGCATCAAAACTAGCCTGCATAAACTTGAGAGGGTTTATGTTTCCCTGAATACATGTTCTGCATTGTCCCTCTGATTTATGCTATATATTGTGGCATTTTTTAGGCAATCCAGCTGTTGATTCACAGAAGTTAATATGAAATGGATGTTAATATCAGTAAATAAGAAACCTCACTTTCTGCATCTCACTAGTGTTAGCATAATAATACAGAACTTTTTTGTGGTGAAAAGTATCTTTCTTTCTTTTTTTTTTTTTTAAAGACAGAATCTTCCTCTGTTGCCCAGGCTGGAGTGCAGTGATGTAATCTCAGCTCACTGCAACCTCTGCCTCCCAGGTTCAAGCGATTCTCATGCCTCAGCCGCCTGAGTAGCTGGGATTACAGGCACCGGCCACCACGCCTGGCTAGTTTTTGTATATTTAGTAGAGATGGGGTTTTACCTTGTTGGCCAGGCTGGTCTTGAACTCCTGACCTCAAGTGATCCACCCACCTCGGCCTCCCAAAGTGCTGGGATTACAGGTGTGAGCTACGGCGCCAAGCCAATAAGTATCTTATTTTCCCTGATAATGAGTTCACATTGTAGCAGGTGTAGTTTCCTATATGGAATATAAAGTGCCTAATTTCACCTTCTTTTGAAAGTAGTTTTGATTAATTCATAAGCAGACATTCTTTCTGGCCAGTGAAATTTGGCGGATTGTGATGGGGGAAACAGAATGAAGTGGGGAAGCCTAACAGAAAGAGACTTTTTTTCTAATTAAAAATTTTAAAACAATTTATTTTTTTGAGACAAGGCCTTGCTCTGTCACTTATGATATAATGTGGTAGCACAATGATAGCTCTCTGCATCCTCCAACTCCCGGGTTCAAGTGATCCTCCTGCCTCAGCCTCCGAGGTAGCTGGGACTATAGGCAAGTGTGGCCAAACTCAACCAATTTTTTTTTTTTTTTTTTCATTTTTTTGGGGCAGGATCTTGCTATGTGGGCCAAGCTGGTCTTGAACGCCTAGATTCAAGCGATCCTCCCACCTCAGCCTCCCAAAGTGCTGGGATTACAGACATGAGCCACTGTGCCTGGCCAAGAAACTTATTATAAACTAACCAAAAATATTGCTTCCCCTTTATTATTTATACACACAGATAATTTGTAGTAATAAGTGCCACTAGATTTATTCAGTATTGATTTCTAGTAGTGTCACTTAATTGTAAGGACAGTCTTCCTGCACACTTTCCTCATCCTTCTCTTAAGAATTCTTTTTTTATAATTTTATGTTTCCTTTTCTTTTTTAGAGCACTTATGACTATGGCAGACAGTTGCTACAGGCCACAGTGGTGTTATGCCAGTCTTTGCGTTGCACTTCTCGGTCATCTGGGGATACACTTCCTCGATTGAACAGAGTATGGAAACAATTTACAATAGCATCTGAAGAGAGAGTACATAGGTTGGAAATGGCTATTGCATTTCACTCAAATGCTGAAAAGGTTTGCTTTTTTTTTTTTGAAATGTTATTCTCAGTGGTATTTATTATATGTGTTTAAAGTATGTTAATTTTAGTAATGTAACTATAACTGATCTATTTTTCAATATTTATATTAGTTCCATTGTTACAGTTTGTTTTAGATATAATATATTGCCTTAGAGAGTTCAAATTAAATTCTTGATTCTTACCAGTGCTGGAGAGCTGTGATTAAAGAAATCTAGAACCACGTGGTAGTCTTCTCTTTACACTTGTCTCCTCACCAAGCCTGGTGTCCAGAATATGCCCTCTGTTCTTTAGAGTATCATGAGTTCAATCTCTTTCGTTATGCCTGGAAGGGAAACTTTTTGCTTTGGCAACTGCTATTAATTGTCACACATTTTTTAAAAGGCACCTTGTGATTTTATAAAGTAGGAACATTAAAAAAATAAGGACAAAAGTAAAATGCTTTTTTATATGGGTTCTTTAAAGATTCATTCTAGAATTTATTATTCAATGAATTAAGGTCATTAATTCCAGAAACAAAAAATAAAATATGCAGGGTTATTTGGACACATCTTCAATAGAACTTTTTTCTTACTCTTTGTAGTAGGAATTTATTGTACCCAAGCCTTACATATCCATTCTGAAAAGGAACTTTATTATGTAGTTAATTTTATTTTGATCTCTTACAATAAAAGTTTATACGTAGGGAATGTTCAATACATTTTGAGATATTAGCAAACCTAACTCGATCCGTAGAACAGACGTTGCAAGGAACCTCAGGAATTAAACAGTTTCTGAGTTATGAAGTACATCTGTTGGGAAGTGTCCATAGTTAACTCATTTTCAGCTGGTCATTGAACTCCATAGATCAGTGTTTGATGAACATGGGCCTAATAAATGGAAGTATACAAAATGGTGTAACTTGTTTACTGATTGTTTCAATGAGAATTTTTTATTATTATGAAGTATACTGTTAACATAGAAAACATACAGACCACAAGTATTCTGTGCAGTGAGATGTCACAAAGTGAACACACCTGTGTAATCAGTTTACCGTTCAAAAAAACAGACCATTACCAGCATCCAGAAGCTCCCCTCCGTTCCTGTAGTCACAGTACTGCTCCCCCCACCACCTCACTGTCAAAGGGTGACCATTGGCCCAATGTCTAGCACCACTGATAACTTTTTTTTTTTTCAAGACGGAGTCTCACTCTGTCACCCAGACTAGAGTGCAGTGGCACGATCTCGGCTCACTGCAAGCTCAGCCTCCCAGGTTCACGCCATTCTCCTGCCTCAGCCTCCCGAGTAGCTGGGACTACAGGCGCCCACCACCACACCTAGCTAATTTTTTTAATTTTTTAGTAGAGACGGGATTTCACTGTGTTAGACAGAATGGTCTCCATCTCCTGACCTTGTAATTCACCCGCCTCGGCCTCCCGAAGTGCGGGGATTACAGGCATGAGCCACCGTGCCTGGCCCACTGATGACTTTTTAGGATACTACTTTTAACTACCTTTTTATGAGGTCATATAAGAATGAATAGAGTTGAAAGGTTTTTTTGAATACAAAGTTGTTTCCATTTTTTTCCTGTTACCTAGCCTTTATCTTGCTTGTAGTAAATTTGATTTAAATTTGATTTACTTAGGTTGTACAAACTTAAGTAAAACCCTTTATCAGATATTACTTTCCTCTTGACTGTATTCTATTTTATACCATTAAGCATAAATATAAATAACCACAACTATAAGCAAATTGTCTATATGTATAATGATTAGAAAAATATCTGAATTAAATCTTGAGTTTTAAAATACAAAAATGTCTGTTTATGAGTAATGCTGAAGTAAACATGATTGAATTCCCTAAAGTGTAATGCAAAGAAAAGTTGTAAAAATGAATACTTCTTTTTCTTCTCTGTCTCTCAAATTTTGCAGTTCTTTCTTGTGGTTTAATTTAAATAGTAATGGTTAGGGTGAAGTGAAGAACAGTATCTCATCAAGGACTATAGAGATTCCCATATTTGAATTATAACCTAATCATTTTACGGCAGTTAACTCAAGCCAGCAGATCACTTGTTAAATATTATCATCGAGCTAAGTTGTCACATCAGTTATATATTTGTACTCTGTGTTGTTTTTTATTCATATAATTTTTCATTTGTAATGTCTGTGTGCCTTTTGAGAACAGTCTATACCTCCTTCACCTTCCAGGCTGCTAAATAAACATAGAGTAAACTGTTCAATAAATGGCTACTTAATAAATGAAAAAATACTTCTTAAGGATAGGTTGAACTTATTTTCCAAATAGTAGTCTAGCATTTTCTTTCTTGGAAATCACCATATTATTAGTAGGAATTATGTATTTCATTTTGTTGTTTGAATTTCTTGAAGAATTTTGCCAATAATAGATCAGTCTTACATAGTGGTATACCTGAAGATGCTAAGAACAAGAAAATGCCTTATAATCTACCACATTTGTATGAGCTTGATTCTATTTCTCTCTTTTCTCTCTCTCTTTTTTTTTTTTTTTGGATCCTCTGAAACTGCAGACCTTTCTGTGTCTCTTAATTGATGTTGCTCTTTTATTTGCTGCAGATTTTGCAGGACTGTCCAGAAGAGCCTGAAGCTATTAATGATGAGGAGCAATTTGATGAAATTGAAGCAGTTGGGAAATCACTTTTGGATAGATTAACTGTTCCTGTAGTTTATCCTGATGGGTATGGGGCATGTTCTTATAATTTTATTTTTTATTGATGTGGTCTTAAAGTGAAATCATTAAAAGAGGAAATCTATTCTTTAAAAAGCCAAATAAATTAGGTTTGGTCCACAGCTTTAACTCCTACGATAAATTAATTTAAAATGAAAAGAAATCCACACCTCTTAGCCAGTAATGGTACTTGCTGACATCAGATGTGTTGCTTCTTGACAGCTTGTTGTAGAATGATCATTGACTAGATTAAGACACTGGGTTCTAGCCTTGGCTATGATGGTAGGGAATAGTGTGACTTGGGGCTTCATTCAGGAAAAGGAAGAGGGGACAAGGGACTAATGGTTAGTGAGTTCATAGTATATGCCAAGTACCAAGTGAAACATTTCACCTTCTTTTGACCAAAGAGGACCAAACCAGTATGATTATTCCTGATTTACAAATGAAGAAACTGAGGCCCAGAGAGATTAAGTAAGGCTCTCAGGATTTCACAGCTTCTAAGTGTTAGAGTAAGGATACAATCTGAGGTCTGTCTGTGTGACTCCAAACCTATTCTCTTTGTACTGTGTTGTATGGCGTTCTAATTTCTTTATGTGTGAAGGGATGGGATCCTGATTTTCTTACACCTTTCCATTTCAAATAGTCAGTGATAAAAATATGAAATAATCTGATGCAAAAGAAATGGACCAGGAAAAGAATCAGGAGGAACTTCATCCCCGGTGATTTAGATCTGATTCTTAGTGAAAATAATTTAGAGATAATCCAGAGGATATTTAATTCAAATGATAGAGTAAACAAACCATTAAATAAAAATACAAATATCTTTAACATTGTGGTATAGTGTGATGGAGTGAGTCTGTGTACTCTGGAGCCAGAGGTCTCAGCTCTACCACCTACTCGCTATAACACCTTGGGCAAGCCACTTAACCTTTGTGCCTCAATTACCTAATCTAAAAACAGCCATGTAACACTCCTACCTCCTCAGGTTACGGGGGCGTGGGAATTACCTGAGCAAAATAAATAGAAAGTACTTAAAACAGATCTGACACATAATAAGCACTGCTACTACTGTGCCATGATCTCCCAGTGATTATTTGGGATTGATACTGAAAAGATGGCATTTTATTCCCTTGAAAGAATATTATTCATAGTCTATACTTATGTTATCTCAAGCCACACCTAAACTTGAACAATTGGAAGTAGGCTAAAGTCACCTACATCTGCAATAAAAGAGAACAAATTTCAGCTAGTAACCTAGTAACATAATTATAGGTGTGTTTCTGGTTGTTCCATTCCAGGATCCCTTACCCTCCCTGATTCCTACATTTCACAACCAGTTGTCACACAATCAGCCTCCTGTTCTACCCATGTCAGCCTAGGAACACCTCTCGCTTTTATGCTTGCTTCAGCTTCTTGTCTGTGTTTCACAGATAGTCCATGTGTCATTTCCTCATCCTTTTAAGATAAAAGAATGTTAGTACTGTATATTCAAAGTTCACATCTACCTTTAACATTTTGGAATTGCTATTTTATTCCACTTTATATTCATATTAAAACTTATTTATATCTCTTTTAGGTATTTTGCTAAATTAAATATTTCCCAAAGTTGTGTGTAATGTTTTCCATAATTATTAATATAATGGTAATCTGTTTATACCATGTATAGTTTGACAGGTTGGACAGATTTGTCTTTTATACCTTCTCCTGGTAAAAGAGATTGATGGTCTCTCGGGATTCACTGCTCGAAGACCTAGGTTGAAATTCTAGTTTTTCCCTGTGCGACTTTGCTTACATCATTTAACTTTCTAGGTTCCACTTTTCTGATCTAAAAAATAAAGAAATTAGCGTGATAATTTCTAAGAAATCATCCAGCTCTAAAAATATTCTGTGACTCTGAATACAGTATCTTTGAGAGTAGAATAAAATTAATGATTTTATCTGTTAATGTACCAAACAATGTCATAACATTATAAAGAATATTTATTTTGCTTGCCAGCTGTATAGACAAGTGGTGTCCCCAGCCAGTAGTACTCAAGTACATGTATAAATTTTGTGTTTGTGTATGCTTCTGGACCCACATATTTCCAGTGTTTCATTGTTCGGTTTGTTGCTACTATCTCATAAGTACACATGATATAACCTTTACACCACCAATATATTTTTCTCATGTCTTAATGTATTTTATGCCATTTAAAAAAATGTTTTTCCTGCTGAATTTCCTGCTCACAGATAAACGGTGTGATCACAGATAAACTGATATTTACACATAGGCTATCTCATGTAGATTTTTTATGGTAAACTTTTGCTTCTATTTGTATTCACTGCGGTTAATGGATTTGTATTAATCTGAGGTTTTTCTGTGTGTTTGGATTTTTAGAACCGAACAATATTTTGGGAGTCCAAGTGACATGGCTTCTACTGCAGAACACATCAGAGACAGGATGAAACTAGTTAATCTCAAAAGGCAGCAGCTGAGACATCCTGAAATGGTGACCACAGAGAGCTAATAGCTACCAGCTACCTACAGATTTGCAGTTCATGATCCCGCATGTTGTCAACATACTACAGCATTAGCCACCACACATTAAGATGCATTTCACAGCCAAAATAAGTCTCATTTCTTTTCATGACACATTTCTCTTTATATGTTAACACCTTGCTATTACCAAGGCATAATTACTTAACATGCTTCGAGGCTGTAGACTCCAAGTATCTTAAAAGAAGGAACTATAAACATTGCACTGAAAACTTGCTTTAAAGCTTTACCTGACCTGTCAGTTTGTAGATAAACAACTGATAATAAGCTTTGAATGGTGCTAATAAGAGTAGGAATTTTCTCTATTAAAAAAAAAAAAAAAGGTTGCCCTTCCTCCACAGGTGATTTAGTAAATTTAGGCAGTAGTTAAACTCTTATTAGTAAATAGTGGTGTCCTCAAAATTTTACTTTGTAATTCTTCAGAATTGATTATTTTTATTGTGTCAATATGGAGAAAACCTTTCAGATATTTGATATATCATAGTCATTAAAAGACCTTTTCCTATTTGTATTGATAACGTATTAAAAGTTGTTTGTGCTTAATAAAAGACTTCTTTAAACATCTTATTTAATTTAGTAGTTACATCCTATTTCTAAACATGAGTGCCTTATTTAAAAGGGCATTCTTAGGACTGTGAAGATGGTTTAATATTTGTTTTTTCATGGTGGTTGCATGCGTTTTAGACAGGAAATTCATATGTAAGCATGTATATATAATAAATAAGCATGTTTATCATGAAAAATTATTGTGAACAATTTAGATCTTTAAGAACTTATTAATAATGGAATACTATTTCTAATTTTTCTCTTCTTCAACTTGAAAAATATTCTCAAAATTATTAACTACCCTGAAGATACTTTGTCTTTAGGGGAGGAGGGCTGAGGAAGAAGGCATACACAATTACTTCAGTGTAATCCTTTATATCAGAGTAATCTGTCTGGAACTAAAATAGCAATTGTTAATAAAATTTAGTTTCTCATTATAGTCTAAAAGCAAAATAAATTCTTAAGTAGTCCAGTAACAGAACTGTATGACTCCTTTAGAAATAAAATTTATCATGAAATGCTAGTGCTTTTAAGTTTGTATTAAGTTTAAATGGTGAAATGCATATAATTTAAATTTTGTGTATTTTTATTTCAGAAAATTTTTTAAAAGATTAAAAATTATTTTTTAGGCTTGTAGTTGTTACAAAATTACAAACGAGTTGTATACTGGTTCCTTTTTGAGGTCTACAAACATGTTCATGTATCCTCTGATGCAAAAAAAAAAAAAAAAACCCTCCCTCTTAACCTGGATTTTCCAACCTTCTTCACTGACAGACTTCTTGGAGAAATCCACATCCAATGCCCCTACATCCTCATCACTCACTACTCGGCACCTTGTAGTCTGGTTTTACATAGTACTCTACTGAAACTTCTTTTGAAAGTCAACAGTGGCCTCCAGTTACCAAACTGAATGGTTTTTTCTCTGTCTGAATCCCTTACCCTTTTCTCTCTGCAACATTTACACCATTGAGCAACCTTTCCTAGACAGTGTCTCCTTCCTTGAAGATGCTATCCTCTGAAATAACTGTGAGTACAGTCGCATAACCCTAATTTAAGATGTGCCTGCTGAACATGTGCTCTCTCAGATCCTGTCCTCAGAATGCTTTTGGCTCTTCTCTAGGTATCTCATCCTTATGGTTTTTATTTTATACCAGTGTTCTGGATTACATATCTGGTCCAGAAATCTAGACCTGTACTTCTTTTTAATTGCCTACTTGACATTTCAACCTTGATTAAAGATTTACAATATTTATCACCTTTTCCTTCTGGAACAATTTAGGTTAATGGTGCAGCCTTTTTTCCTAGTCAAACATGCCAGGAAATTCAGGGCAAAGTTCAACTGCTCCCTCTTGTCTTATGTGGTCACTGCTTCTGAGAACATCCAGGAAGTTCTTTCTATACTTGATAATCTTCTCAGTCCTTTGGGGCTTTACTGCTATGAGTATGAACTTTTGTGATTATTTATTTCAGTCTTCATGATGGTGCTAGTCACATTCTACAGTTGTTTATGTCTGTACCCACTAAGCTCTTTTGAGGGAAGGAATCTTGTCTTCTCCCATTCCCAGTCTTGCTCATGCATAACAGATGCCCAGTCCTCCTAAATATGAATGGTGTATTATAGGCATTAGTAATAATCCCTGTTATATTGCAGTCTGAAGTATGTTTTAAATATACTTATTTTTTAAAGTTAGAACTGACTTACAAGTGAATCTATTCTTAGATTCTTAGATACTACTTTAGATATTTAGTTATACTCAATAACTGAATATCAATACTCAATATCTGTTTCTTCTACTGAATTTCAGAGTAGTTAGAATGTTTTTCTTAAGACTTTGCTTAGAAAGGAACTGGTTTGTTAGTAATTCCACCATCAACTCATAGAGTTATAATTGCCAAATGAGTTAATTTTTATATAACTTAAGCTATCCTACCTACAAAAAGTAAAATAAGGCCGGATTCATAAATGTTATTTGTAAATGGAGTGTTTCACATGAGGTCAAGTCTGATTTTAACATTGAATGTCGTTGCTCCTCATCTGTAAATTTGCTGCTGCTTTCATATGTGTATCTGTACATACACAGAGTTATGAATGAAAATCCAACAATGCCCTAAAGTGACTTTTTTCCATAGGGTCATAGCTCACTTAAAGTGAACATGTGAAAAAAGTGACTGCAATATGTTTGAAACCACAAGCTGTTTCTTTTGCTTTCTTTCTTTTTTTTTTTTTTTTTTTTTGAGACGGAGTCTCGCTCTGTCGCCCAGGCTGGAGTGCAGTGGTGCGATCTCCGCTCAGCCCCATGCAAGCCCCGCCTCCCAGGTTCACACCATTCTCCTGCCTCAGCCTCCCAAGTAGCTGGGACTACAGGTGTGCACCACCATGCCCGGCTAATTTTTTGTATTTTTAGTAGAGACGGGTTTCACTGTGTTAGCCAGGATGGTCTCGATTTCCTGACCTCGTGATCTGCCCGCCTCGGCCTCCCAAAGTGCTGGGATTCCAGGCATGAGCCACCGCGCCTGGCCTCCACAAGCTGTTTCTATGTCATAAATTAACATCAGCTTGCAAATCTCCGTAAGAACCACTCATTTCTAATTGGTATATGTCACAACCTCCCACATTCCTTTAGCCCATCTCAGGGAATTATTAAAATGCTGGCAGGATTAGTTTTATTTTGTTTGGTTTTTGGGGTTTTTTTGTTTGTTTGTTTGAGGATTTTTTTTTCTTTCATCTTATCATTTGTTTGCTCCTGTGTAAACTTAATATTTAATGGCATTTTGGCATCTGTTCTTCACACATGTCTAACCCAGCAGAGTTATGATGCAAAAATGATAACTTCATTTTAGGTCAGATTGGCTTTGTTCCCAGTCCTCATTGTTGGTGACTTTGTTCTGTTCTGGTGACTCATTGGTGATGTTGATGAAACTGCTCAGCCTGCCAGCTGGGATATTGATGGCAGGTGTAGGCTTCATTGCTAGGTAGAAGATTGACTACTTCTCACTTTATAGAAATTTACATTGGCTATTGCTCCCATGTGTTAGCTAGTCTTAACGTGTTTGTTATTTCATTATCTTATTAGCTGACATATGGAGTGGTATTATTATTAGTGTCATACTCCTTAGTATGAGCATGACAATTAAGTTACCTTACTGATAGTGATGAGTAAACCATACTCTCTGATCTAAACCCATTGTTACCAATTATGTGATTATGAAGTTAGCTGAATCTGTCTCACTATGTGGTCTACATTCGAAGAAATAGTCAGAATTCTCTACTATATTGTAAGTTACTTGCCAATAGAGGTTGGGCATTATTGTGTACTCCTCCCCTTCTCACATCCTACCCAAAATACACAAGGCCATAGTAAAATACTGTTGCTACTAAAAACTAAACATACTGTGGCTGCTAATGTCCTTTACATCTTCAGTACAGGCAGAAACAAGCACCATTAAGTATATTATCAGTAGTGAGATCTGTATGATTAGGATATCTTTTCTTAAGCCCCCAAAGGAAAAATTCTCTAGCATTAAAAACATGGCTGGAACATAACTAAGCAGTTAACCTAATTAGTAGACTTCTTGTTAACTTTCAGTCCTAAAAATGAAAAGCTTCAGTTGGGAGTAGAAAATATACTATGCTGGTATATAGAGCAACAAATACCCTGATGAGATGAAGTAGAAACTTACCATTTGACATTATTTGACTTTCATACATGCTACTGAAAAGTCTAGGTTTAGCTAAGAAGCATAAATAATGGCAATACTTGTAGAGGAAAGACCATACTAGCTAAAACAAGAACTGTAATGAATATAATGGAAAGTGTTTGGAGCTTGAATACTTGGCTTCAAAAATCTGGCTTTGCTATTTACTGTGACCTTGGTTAAAAAAAAATCTGAGAATTTCTCTGGGACTGTAAAATAGAGAAGTCATACCAATTTCGAGGATAAAATATATAAAGAAGTGTTGAAACCAAAATATCCAGAAATAAACAGAATGGAAAGTATCATTGCTATAATTATCTTTTCAGAATAGAAAATAGAGTATTCTTTTTTCTTTCTGTTGTCTCACATGACAAGCATGGGATGGTGAGGAAATGGCACTTTGCTTATGTTCGCTGCCCCCCCCCCCGCCCCATTAGCTCCACCACCCCTTCACCCTCACCTCCAGTTCACTAGTGTGTCAGAATGTATGTTCAGAATTAACACACTGAAGATACAAAAGGTACAGTTGGTAAGCTCATCAGTAAATAATAAGGCTTTGAAATCTGACAAATTAGCTGTTTTTATAGGAAGATAATAGACCAGCAAGATGGAAGACAAGTGGTGAGTATCATGTTTTGAGGTTGACAGGGTGTGATGTAACCCCATTAATAGACACAAGTAAAAGCAAGTCATACTAGGAGTTGGTATTAGTGAGCAAGCACCAACCAGTAGACAACAAGAGCATAAATCTGTTATTTATGAAGTATCCCAATAATGAGGTTAAAAAAAAAAACCCAACAACAAAACATGACAAGACCACAATTAGTGCTGGTTATGCTTAGGAGCAGTCTCTTGGTAAACTCAGGCAGTGATGAACAGAAAATGGCCAACTGATACTATAATAGAGGCACAGAACTAAGGACACTCCATGAGCTGGCATAAATACAGGGGAGTCTAAGACTGAAAAACATTCGTGGGTATGACACTTAATATGACTCAACATTACTGCAGAATTTTAAAGCAAACATGAAAGCTTGAGAATAAACACTCGTTCCTGTACTTCAAGAAAAAGCAGAACCTGTACTAGAACATGAAGAACTTAGAGATCAAAAGACAGCCAGAACTATGATGAAATATTTTGAAAGCAGTGGGCACATTTTTTAAAGATTTTTTTTTAGAACTTTATGAGGCTATAATTCCTGTATGTAATTTTATAGGAATTCTTAACTGAAAATAGTTATCAACTGCTAGTTATCAGGAACAGTGTTATTAGGGATTTTAAGTTAGGCATGTAGAAAACTTTCTGACAAAAGGGCTATTGAACTCAAGCCAGTTTCCAGTGAATCTCCAGGAGGCACCTTAGAAGTCTTTACGAGCTGAATACTATGTCTTTAGAGGGTCCAAATGCATCTCTCTTGGGGGAAAAATGAGAGATGACTGGATGCCTTTCCACTCAGAACACAGTAGCTCACTCACTATGACCAAGCCTCATGTCTTTTCTATTACAGTTACAGATTCTTTTTTAGTCTGGAAAAATAAAATTTCTGTGTTTGGTTTTTCTCTTAGGAATGTTTTCTCATCTGAACTCTTATCTTTATGGCCAACAAATTTGCTCAGAACATATCAAAATGTATCTATTAGATTTTGTAAAGGTGTGAGAGGATCGAAATACCACTTTGACAATTACAAACCAGAGTAGGTTTGAGAACTGATTGCTCACATCACACTTAGAAATAGTCTCAGAAGCCTTTAAGAGAAACTTACTTATCAATGGACACTTAGAAGAATTTGATGATTATACTGTCCTAACATCAATAATGAAATTCTCAGCAGCATTATTTGGTAAACATTGCACCCTATATGTTTACCCAACATTTTGTTATGAAAATTATCAGGTACACTAAAAAGTTAAAATGTATAGTGTACTCACTAGATGCTAATTAGCATTACCTGTGCTTGCTTTGTCATATCCATCAGTTCATATTATTTGATGCATTTTAAACTGCGTATCATTAGAGTTCATTGTTGGCTTTTTTTACATAAGATTAGCATACAATGAAGTGCATAGAACATACATGTTCACTGAGGTTTGGCAAATGCATATACTGCTATGGAAATAGGAAACAATATCACCACCCTAGAAAGTTTCCACATGGCCCTTTCCAGTCAATTCCTGTCCCTACTTGACCCTCAAAGGCAACCACTGTTCCTTTTCCTGCCATAAGATTTTCTGTTGTAAAACTTTATATAAATTTATATGTAGATTCACACAACATGTATGCTTTTCTACAAGGCTTCATTTTTTTTATTGCTGTTCTTTTTTATTGCTGAGTAGTATTCCACTGTATGACAATATTACAGTTTATTTAATTTTCTATTATTGATAGATACCTGGACTGTTTCCAGAATTGGCCATTATAAATAAAGCTGCTATGACCATTCTTATATAAGTCTTTGTGAACATAGGTTTTCATTTCTTTGCAGTCAATTCCTTGGATTAGAATTGCTGGGTCACAGGGTAGTTTTAAAAGAAACTGTCATACCTTTTTCCAGTTCAGTTTTTATTGTGCCCTGTATTTTGTATTTCGATGTGCATAAAGGTGTAAACTATTTTTATGATCCATATTGAATATTAGAAGAAGCGAGTTTGGAATAACAATAGCATTATACATGGTCGAGAATGGCAGTTGGAGCTATTTGAGGAAAGCAAAGACCTGTCTGCCCCAAACAGCTCCTCAAGGAGTTCCTATGCCTGAAACTTTAGCAATATTTCACTCCTTGAAAGGTTAAAGCCCAACCATGGTGATATGTTAGCTAGAAGAAACAGCACTTGTTTGTTTATGTTACTAACTTTCACCACCCGTTTTCAGTAGGTAAAGTAAAACTGATCATTGAACAGAAAAGGTTATTTTGTGATGAGGTTGAGGGAGTAGTGGAAAGCATGTATTGCTAGTAAGTCCCAGGTACAGCAATGTGAGAGAGAGTCACCTGGGCAGGGAAGTCCCGCAAATGGTGGTCAGAAGAGCAGAAAACGGGGTGGGAAAAATTCTACCTCACAGTTTTGCATAGGGGATAGCTATGCTCTTACGGCACATTTTAGCCTTTAAAAATATTTTCAATATTGTCTCTTTATTCAGTACCACCCAGCTGTAGTTTTTTCACACTCTGATGACTTTCTTATCCACTCTGTTTTACCTCTCCCAGCTGTTCTATTACACACAGCATTCACCTGTATTAGCCTATAAAATTATAATCATCTGTGTGTTTCTAATGCTCATTTTCAAAAATATGTATGGTTTATTCAATTTTTCCTGTTAAAATTTTAAGGGCTGGGAAATTTGGCTTCTACTGTAAATCCTTATAATGTTCCATACATTGTAAATATGCAATAAAAATGTTAAAACCTATAATGGCAGCAGGTTTTGGTATGTATTTCTTTGATATATTGTCACTTTGGACAATAAGTTTGATTTCTATTAATAAAAATTGTTCATAAAATCTAGGGAGAATTAAGTCACACTGGTATCTATAAGATAATCTGATGAATTCTGCATCTTTGAATCAGTTTGAATTATTTTTTTGTAAAGGTTTAAATTTCTTCTAACAATGTTACCTAAAACCTTTTATTAAATCAAAAATGTAACTTGTACATTCTGAAATAACCTGGAGTCTTAGAAGACAGAAGCTTCTCCTTCCCTCTCCCATGACCCCAACGTCCCCTTCCCACAGGCTTGGCACAGAAGTTCAGTGCTTTCTCTAGATCTTGTGGTGGTGTCAGAAATAGGTTCTCGCCATAATAGACAGTGGTTAAATTTCCTTTGTTCCTACTGAGAAGTCCATTTTTAAGGCATAAAAGATGAATGTGTATTTGGGGATGGAGGAGGCATATTAGAACAAAGCAATATTTAAAGTAAAATCATATGCTATAAACAATAGCAGTTCCAGAATGACTACTAGGGATTTCAGATTGCCAGAGTTTGGAAATTGGCAAGCCCTTATACCTTGTCCAATGAAATTAACTACATTTGAGTGACAGTTCAACATACGAGCAAAAAAAATATAGAAGAACAATGTACATTTGTTATTAATAGGTATGTTTACACGTTAGAGTATCCACCCATCTCTAGGTTTTCCATTAGATGCTTCATGTACCCACAAACCTGTTTCAAACCATTGAAGTGATCTTACCATTGTGTTTGGTCAAAATAAAATTGAGAGAAAATGTGAATGAGTAAATAGCAACGCTTGACATTCCTGTCTTTTTAATCCATTTTATTCTTGTGTTTAGAACTTTTTCAGAATAGGAGTATCAGCTCCACTAATTGTATACATATACACAAATACTAACAGTTGTGTCCATCTGGGAGTCCTGTATTGATGGCAGTATCAGGCTTTCCTAGAATCTTCTGTTAGAACTGTTAGAACTGGGAACATACTTTCCCATAAAAAAATGATTAAAATGCAATTAGTCTTTTTCAACTACATTATGAGTTAAGCAAGCTACTTTAAGATGACCTACAAATCTAGCATTAATAATACTACTATATAAGTTGTTAACAACTGACCTACCAATATATTTTTAGGGTATGTCCCATTCATTAGTTGGAAGCCGCTCTTGTTCTAAGAAAATGTTTAGAACTCGGACCATAAAGATAGTACTGGTACTTAGGACATGAACATAGATTAAGTTTTAAAGGAGGACTATAGTTGCATTGTAGACATGTAGTTAGAACTAGAATATGTGGTCTACACCAATGGATGTGCCTACAAATCAACTGGAGATGTTATTAAAATGCAGTTTCTGATTCAGTAAATCTGGGGTAGGACCAAAGGTTTTGCATTTTCAATGTTTCTAGCTGCTGCTGATGCTGCCAGTCTGCAGACCACACTTCTGACTGCAAGATTCTAGAATACCTTTTATAAAAACCTCAGTATATAAACTTTTCAGAGACAACGTCTGATCATCCTGCAAATTACCTAATTTCTCTAATTTGAGTAGAAGACTACAGAGATGGCATTTGGGGAATTATGTACTTATAGGGACTAGAGAAACCAAATGTATTTATGAAGTTAACACATTCTGAAAGATTAGCACATCCAATCTATGGTAAAAATTATTAGCAAATTCAAAACAGTGAAGCCTGAACTGTCATTTTCCAGTATCTCATCACTGAGGGAAGGTTGTTTTCAAAACTGGAAATAACTAATTCCTTTATGCTTTATTCTTTAAAATTCCATTTAAGAGTAATGTGTAGTTACTATTTTTTGCAGTACTCTAGTAAATAGAGAAAAATATTTTTAAAAACTGCCTATAATTTATCAATACTGAGAACATACAGTTAATATTTGATATATTTTCTTTGTATTTAACCTAACAAGATTATACTAGCATTCAACTTTATTTCCTGCTTTTTACAGCTATTATATCATTAAAAAGTTATTACACTTTTTTCCCAGTTTAAGTCAATAGCTGTGTAATATTCAATAATATGTAAATACCATGATTTAACTATTACACTCTTAGGTAAAACATTCTTTCTTTCTCTTTCTTTCTTAATGGTACTATAAGTAATGCTGCAATGAACATCCTTGCTCTTAACTTTTTGACAGCATCTCTCCTTGGGATTGATTCCTGAAAGTAGAAATCTTGGATTGGAATGTATCCATATTTTGAGGCTTTTAATAGATATGGCCAAATTGCTTTCCAGAAGGTTAGGTAGATGTATGTGTCTGTTAACAGTTACACATACATCGTGTATATGGCACTGTTTCCTGTCTCGTGGCACTATTTCCAGCATGAAGTGTTGTTCTTTTTAAAGTCTTTACAAATCTTTGAGAAATTCAGTTCACTGTACATTTCTTTAACCACCAGTGAGGCTAAAACAAATTTAGTGATTTATTATTATCCATTGTGTTTCCCTTCTGGTGACTTGTCTGTTACTGTTTTTGCATACTTTTCCTTTGGAGTTAGCATTTTTTCTTATTTGTTTGAAGAGGTTTTTGTTTTTTTTGTTTTTTTAAATAAGGCTAATAATCCATCATATTTGAACAAGTATTTTTCCTAGTTTGCTATTTATTCTGTCTTTATGAAGTTTGGTGATGTTATCATGCTCATATTTATGGTGAAATTTATTAACAGATTGTCTTCATGATATTTTCTGTTCTTTTTTCTTTTTTTTTTTTTGAGACAGAGTCTGGCTCTGTCGCCCAGGCTGGAGTGCAGTGGCCGGATCTCAGCTCACTGCAAGCTCCGCCTCTCGGGTTCACGCCATTCTCCTGCCTCAGCCTCCCGAGTAGCTGGGACTACAGGCGCCCACCACCACGCCCGGCTAGTATTTTTTTGTATTTTTTTAGTAGAGACGGGGTTTCACCGTGTTAGCCAGGATGGTCTCGATCTCCTGACCTCGTGATCCGCCCGTCTTGGCCTCCCAAAGTGCTGGGATTACAGGCTTGAGCCACCGCGCCCAGCCTTGATATTTTCATATTGCCTTAATGACTAGAAAATCTTTCCTCAGCTTAAATTTTGTTTCTCCTGTGCAGTTTTTTATTACTCTAAACTCCTACATTCATAAAAAATGTTGGTGCCTTGTGTGAGGTAGTAATACGGTACATTTTTCCACATATCAAATGTTCTCAACATAACTTATTGGATAATCTATCCCTCCCATTGATTTCTGATACTCCTTTGAAAATATATAGAGTTGAGTTCTTAAGTCTTCTGGGGCTACTTCTGGGCTAGCTATTCTGTCCTGTTGATCAGTGTGTTTATAATTTTGCCTATACCACACTGCTTTTAGTATTGCTTTAAAAATAAGACAAACAAAAAACAGTTCTTTTTTGTAGCATTGCAGAGAAACAGCTTTTCCTACTGAAAGAATTTTTTTTTTTTTTTTTGGTAGCATGGTGAGTATAGATGCCAGCAAATTTATGTGAGTGAAGAAAAAGTTTATATGTTTAGAGGTATTTTAGTCAAAACAAGAAAGGAAGTGAAGAAGTAGTAGCTGTGTAGCAGAGAAAGAACAACCTGTGCAGAATGCAGAGAGGAAAAAGTACAACAGAAAAGATCAAACAGCAAGAGAACAGCACAAAATAGAAGGGAAGGAAAAAAATTGGAGAAACAACTGAAGATTTGTGAAAAGAATGGAACAGTAATGATTCCATTACTATGTAATATGTAATAGTATTACATTTACTGAGTATGTTTACAGACATATAAGTGTATTTACAGTAGTATATTTGAATATAACATGCAAAAACACACAATAAGGCCTGACCCATGAGATCAACAAAGACATACAAAACCAGAATGATGTATCAACATTAATGACAAGAAATAGACCGAGACAGAAACCCAGGTGCTCACACTAACAAAGTGCAACAGATTCTGTTGTAGTTGGATTGATGGTCGAAAGAATTCACAAGTACAAGGCTCACATGACCTATCCTGAAATTAGTAATACATGTTTAATTTTTCAGTTTGGTAAAATCATTTATCATTGTTCCAATAGTTACTCAAAATCAGATTTACTTTAGACACCGTGACACAGAAAACAGAATACAGGCTTTGGGGTTTCATGCTTTAGAGCCAGTGGTTCAGAATTCTGTTTTTGGTGTTAGGTTGGCATGGGTTAAGCCATATTAACCTTGTGATTTTGGATGTTATTTAACGTTTCTAGGTCAGTGTCCTCAATAAAATGGCATTAATACAGAAAATACTTCAGTGTTTCTCTAGTAATTAAGTGACATTATGTAAAATAAATCTTCAGCAGGGTATCTGGCACATGATCAGTGCCCTATATTGATATTATTTTCTCTGAGCTTCCTAGACAACAAGCTCCTGAGGGCAGGGATCGCATTTGTCTTCTTGCCTGATGTTTTCCTGGTGCTTAAGTCAATATCTGGTGCATCAAAAGTGCTCAGCAAGTATTTGTTGAAAAAGAAAATGATAATTTGCATGGCGTTTAAAATGTGAGGCAGGTGGAGTGGGTAGAGCAAGACGGTGGAATAGAAGTCATCACCAATTGTTCCCCCCTCAAGCCCCCTGCAAGAACATCGATTTTAAAACTATCTACACACGCACACACAAAGCACCTTCATAAGAACCAAAAATCAGATGAGCACTCACAGTAAGTACCTGCTTTTAACTTCATATCGCTAAAAAAGGCAATGAAGAGGTAGAATGAACAGTCTTGGATTACTGACACCACCTCCTCCTCCATCCCCTGAAAGTGGCGGTAAGATGAAGAGAACCTTGTGCCTTCTGTGCCCTGGGAAGAAGGAAAGCACAGCAATTGTGAGGTATTGAACTCAGTGCTGCTGCGTTATAGCAGAAAGCAAAACCAGACCCAACTCAGCTGATGCTCACCCATGAAGTGTGCATTTAAACCAGTCCTAGCCAGAGGGGAATCGCAGATCCCAGAGGTTGGAACTTGAGTTCCTGCAAACCTCATCATTGTAAGCTAAAGGGCTTTGGGGTCCCATATGAACTTGAAAGGCTGTCTAGGCCACAAGGACTGCAACATATAAATGAGTCGTAGGTTTGAACTGGGCCCAGAGTCAGTGGCCTGGGGGGACATGGGACATACTGAGACACCAGCTGGGCTGACTAAGGGAGTGCTAGCATCACCCCTCCCCTAACCCCAGGCAACTCCAAAAGAGAACCCCTTCTTCCACTTGAAGAAAGAAGATGGAAGAGTGGGGCAGGTTTTGTATTGCATCTTAAATACCAGCTCAGCCACAGGAGGATAGTACACCAAAGTCATAAGAACCCTATTCCAGGCCCTATCTCCTGGACATTTCTAGACACACCCTGGACCAGAAGGGAACCACTCACTGCCTTGAAGGGAAGGACCCAGTACTGGCAGGTTTATTACCCTGTAACTGAATAGCCCTTGAGCCCTGAATAATCAGCAGCAATACCCAGGTACTAAGTCAAGGGCCTTGAGTGAGACAGAGACTTACCAGCCACAAATGAGTCTCAGCATATTCCTAACTTTGGTGTCTAAAGGGTGAGGCTCCTGATTGAGAAAGCAGAGGGAGAAGTAAAGGGGACTTTGTCTTGCACCTTAGATACCAGCTCAGCCACAGCAGGTTAGAGCACCAAACAGGCTCTTGGGGCCCCCAATTCTAGGACTTAGGTCTTGGATGGCATTTCTGGACCTGCCCTGGGCCAGAGGAGAGCCCATTGCTCTGAAAGGTGAGTCCCGGGCCAGGCAGCACTCACAAGCTGACTGAAGAGCCCTTGGGCCTTAAGAGAACACCAGTGGTAGTCTGGCACTACTCCCCATGGGCCTGTTCCTCAACACACAGATCATTCTCAAGCATAGACCATATGTTAGGTCACGTAACAAGCCTTAAAATATCCTCCCAAAATAAAAATAATATCAAGCATCTTCTCTGACCACAATGGAATAGGTGGCAATGGCCATCAGGTGAGGCTCCTCTGCCTTTGGAAAGGGGAGGGAAGAATGAGAAGGACAGCCTCCTGTGGTTTGAGTGTCAGCTCAGCTGTAGTACAATAAAATACCAGGTGGACTTCTAAGGTTTTTGACTCTAGACTTGGCTCCTGGATGGCATCTCTGGACCCACCTGGGAGTCTGGGGAACTCGCCACCCTCAATGAAAGAACAGCAAAGGTGTGACTGGCCTTGGCACCTGCTGATTATAGAGCCCCAGGGCTTTGAGTGAACATAGGCGGTAGCCAGGAAGTGGTTACAGAAGACTTTGCATAATGCCCAGTGCTGTGCTGGCTTCAGGTCTGAACTAGCAGAATCCTAGGGGTGGTGGCCACCAGGGTGCTTGTGTCACTCCACCCCCCAGCTTCAGGTGACTCAGGGCAGAAAGAGACTCTATTTGTTTGGGAGAAAGTAAGGGAAGAGAACTAGAGTCTCTGCCTGGTAATCCAGAGAATTATTTATCTTGGCCAAGACCATCAAGGTGGTAACTCTATGAGTCTGCAAGAACCACAGCACTGCTGGGTTTGGGGTCTGCCCTAAAGCAGATACAGATCAGAACACCCAAGCCTTTTAAAATATCTGGAAAACCTTCCCAAAAACGATAGTGCAAACAAGCCCAAACTGAGCAGACTACAAAAATCAAAACAAAACAAAAAAAACTAACTTTTCAATGCCCAGACACAGATGTACATCTACAAGTATCAAGATGACCCAGGAAAACATGACCTCACCAAATGAACTAAATAATGCACCAGGGGCCAATCCCGGAGAAACAGAGATATGTGACCTTTTAGATATTGAAGTCATAATAGCTGTTTTGAGGAAACTCACATAAGGACAACACAGAGAATTCAGAATTCTATCAGATAAAGGAACAAAGAGATGGAAATAATTAAAAAGAATCAAGGAGAAATTCTGGAGCTGGCAAATGCATTTGGCATAGTGAAGAATGCGTCATAGTCTTTTAACAGCGAAATTGATCAAGCAGAAGAAAGAATGAGTGAGCTTGAACACAGGCAATTTGAAAATACACAGTCAGAGGAGACAAAATAAAAAATAATACAAACCAATGAAACACACCTACATATTTTAGAAAATAGCTTCAAAGGGGGAAATCTAAGAGTTATTGGCCTTAAAGAAGAAGTAGAATGTCTATTCAAAGACAAATAGAATGTCTATTCCAAGTACAAGAAAGTTATAGAACACTAAACAGATTTGACCCAAAGTAGATTACCTCAAGGTATTTAATAAACAAACTCCCAAAGATCGAGGATAAAGAAAGGATACTAAAAGCCACAAGAGAAAAGAAACAAATTGCTCCAATACATCTGGCAGCAGACTTTTCAGTAGAAACCTTATAAGCCAGGAGAGAGTAGCATGACATATATAAATTGCTGAAGGAAAATATTTTTAAACCTAGAATAGTACATCAGGTGAAATAATCTTTCAAACATGAAGGAGAAATAAAGACTTTCCCAGACCAAAAAAAAAAAAGGAGAGAGATTTTTATCATCACTAGAGCTGTCCTACAAGAAATGCTAAAGGGAGTTTTATAATCACAAAGAAAAGGACAAAAAGGAGCAAGAAGAAATAATCTGAAGGTACAAAACTCAGTGGTAATAGGAAGTACAAAGAAAAGCAAAGAATAATATAACAGGGTAACTGTGGTGTGTAAACTGCTATTAAGTAGCAAGACTAAACAATGAACCAATGAAAAAATAGTAACAACTAATTTTTACAATGTAGACGGTACAATAAGATACAAATAGTAACAACAAAAAATTAAAAAGCAAGGGGATTTTTAAGGTATACAGTCTTAATTAGTTTTCTTTTTGATTGCTTGCATGTTTGTTTGTTTATGCAAACAGTGTTGTTATCAGGTGATCTCAAACCAAAAATCATACAATGTATACAGAAAAAATAAGCAAGAAATTAAATCATATAACCAGAGAAAATTATCTTCACTAAAAGGAGGACAGGAAGGAAAGAAGGAAGACAAGACCACAAAGCAACCAGAAAACAAACAAAATAGTAGAAGTACATCGTTATTTATCAACAATAACATTGAATGTAAGTGGACTAAACTCTCCAATAAAAAGACAGAGTTGTGGATACAAAAAGCCAAAAAACATGACCTATTAATCTGTTTTCTACAAGAAACACATTTCAACTATAAAGACACACATAAACTGAAGATAAACGGATAGAAAAAGATATTCCATGCCAATGGGAACCAATAAAGAACAGTAGTAGCTATAATTATATCAGACAAAATAGATTTCAAAACAAAAACTGTAAGAAAAGACAAAGAAGGTCACTATATAATGATAAATGGGTCAGTTCAGCAAGAGGATACAACAATTTTAAATATACATGGGCCCAACCCTGAAACACTCAGATATACAAAGCAAATATTATTGAGCTAAAGAGAGAGACTCCAATACAATAATAGCTGGAGACTTCAACACCCACTTTCAGCATTGGACATGTATTCTAAATAGAAAATCAACAAAGAAACATCAGACTTAAAATGCACTATAGACCAAATGAATCCAATAGATATTTATAGAACATTTCATCTAATGACTATAGAGTACATATCCTTTTCCTCAGCACATGGATCATTCTCAAGGATAGACCATATATTAGGTCACATAACAAGCCTTAAAATATCCCCCCCAAATTAAAATAATATCAAACATTTTCTCTGACCACAATAGAATAAAACTACAAATCAATCATAAGAGGGATTTTGGAAACTATACAAATACATGGAAATTAAACAATATGCTCCTGAGTGACCAGTGGGTCAAGGAAGAAATTAAGAAAGAAATTGAAAATTTTTTTGAAACAAATGATAACGAAACACAATATGCCAAAACTTATGGGATACAGCAAAAGCACTTGTAAGAAGGAAGTTTATAGCTATAAGTGCCTACATCAAAAAAATAACAAAAAGTTCAAATAAAAAACCTAACATAGGATTTTAAAGAACTAGAAAAGCAAGAGCAAACTAAACCCAAAATTAGTAGAAGAAAAGAAATAAAGGTCAGAGCATAAATAAATAAATTTGAAATTAAGAAAATAACAAAAGATGAATGAAATATAAAGTTGATTTTTTGAAAAGTTAAACAAAATTGACAAACCTCTAGTCAGACTAAAAAAAAAAAAAAGAGAGAGAGAGAGAAGATCCAAATAAATAACATCAGAGATGAAAAAGGAGACATTACAACTGATACTGCAGAAATTCAAAGGGTCATTAGTGGCTACAAGGAGCAACTATATGCCAATAAACGGGAAAATCTATAAGAAATAGACAAATTCCTAGACACGTGCAAACTACCAAGGTTGAACCATAAGAAAATTTAAAACCTAAACAGACCTCTGACAAGTAATGAGATTGAAGCCGTAATAAAAAGTCTCCCAGTAAAGAAAACCCTGGGTCCTGATAACTTCACTACTGAATTTTACCAAATATTTAAAGAATAACTAATACCAATTCTACTCAAACTATTCTGAAAAACAGAGTAGGAGGGAATACTTTGAAACTTATTCTACAAGGCCAGTATTACACTGACACCAAAACCAGACAAAGATACATCAAAAAAGGAGAAAACTACAGGCCAATATCTCTAATGAATATTGATACAAAAACTTCAACAAGATACTAACAAACCAAATTCAACAGTACATTTAAAAGATTATTCATTGGCCAGGCACGGTGGCTCACACCTGTAATCCCAGCACTTTGGGAGGCCGAGGTGGGCGGATCATGAGGTTAGGAGATGGAGACCATCCTGGCTAACATGGTGAAATCCCGTCTCTGCTAAAAATACAAAAAATTAGGTGGGCGTGGTGGCGGGTGCCTGTCATCCCAGCTACTTGGGAAGCTGAGGCAGGAGAATGGTGTGAACCCAGGAGGTGGAGTTGCAGTGAGCCGACATCGTGCCTCTGTACTCCAGCCAGGGTGACAGAGCAACACTCCATCTCAAAAACAAACAAAACAAAACAAAAAAATTATTCATCAAGACCAAGTGGTATTTATTGCTAGTTTGCAAGAATGGTTCAACATATGCAAATCAACCAATGTGATACATTATATCAACAGAATGAAGGACTATAACCATATGATCATTTCAATTGATGCTGGAAAAGCATGTGATAAAATTTAGCATCCTTTCATGATAACAACTCTCAGAAAACTGGATACAGAAGGAACATACCTCAACATAATAAAAGTCATACATGGCAGACCCACAGGTAGTATCATACTGAAGGGATAAAAATTTGAAAGCCTTTCCTCTAATATCTGGAACACGACAAGGATGGCTTTCACTGCTGTTATTCAACATAGTACTGAAAGTCCTAGCTGGAGCAATAAGGTAAGAGAGAGATATAAAGGCCATCCAAATTAGAAACAAAGAAGTCAAATTTGCAAATGATATATTATATTTAGAAAAACCTAAAGACTCCACAAAAAAATCTATTAAAACTGATAAAAAAATTTAGTCAAGTTGCAGGATACAAAATCAACATACATAGAATTTCTATATGTTAACAGAAACTGAAACTAAAGAAACTGAAAAATAAATTAAAAAGTAGTCCCATTTACAATAACCATGAATAAAATTAAATATGTAGGAATTAACTGAAGGAGTTAAAGATCTCTATAATGAAACCTAAAAAACACCGATTAAAGAAATTCGGGCGGGGACACCATAAAACACAAAGATATTCCATGTTCATGAATTGGAAGAATCAATATTGTTAAAATGTCCATAATACCCTGAGGAGTCTACAGATTCAATGAAATGTCTATCAAAATAGCAATGATATTCTTCACAGAAATAGAAAAAAACTATGCTAAAATGTATATGGAACCACAAAAGATCCAGAATAACCAAAGTCATCCTAAGCAAAAAGAACAAAACTGGAGGAATCACATTACCTGACTTCAAATTATACTACAGAGCTATTGTAACCAAAACAGCATAGTAATGGCATAAAAACAGGCACATAGACAAATGAAACAGAATAGAGAACCCAGAAATAAATCCACACACTTACAGTGAACTCATTTTCAACAAAGGTGCCAAGAACATACATTGGGAAAAAGATTCTTCAACAAATGGTTCTGGGAAAACTGGATATCCGCATGCAGAAGAAGGAAACTAGTCCCCTATCTCTTGTCATACACAAAAATCAAATCAAAGTGGATTAAAGACTTAAACCTAAGACCTCAAATTATGAAACTAACACAAGAAAACATTGAGGAAACTCTCCAGGCCATCAGTCTGGGCAAAGATTTCTTGAGTAATATCCAACAAACATAGGCAACCAAAGCAAAAATGGGCAAATTGAATAGCATCAAGTTAGAAAGCTTCTCTGTACAGCAAAAGAAACATCAACAAAGTAAAGATAAAACCCACAGAATGGGAGAAAATATTAGAAAACTACTCATCTGACAAGGGATTAATAACTAGAACATATAAGAAACTCAATTCTACAGGAAAAAATCTAAAAATCTGATTAAAAATGGGGAAAACACTTGAATAGACATTTCTCAAAAGAGGACTTACAAATGGCAAACAGGAGTATGAAAAAGTGTTCAACATCATTGATCACCAGAGAAATGCAAATCAAAATCACAATGAGATATCATCTTATCTGAGATAAAATGGCTTATATCCAAAAGACAGGCAATAACAAATGCTGGCAAAGATGTAGAGAAAAGGGAATCCTGATACACTGTTGGTGGGAATGTAAATTAGTACAACCACTATGGAAAACAGTTTGGAGGCTCCTCCAAAAAGTAAAAGTAGAGCTACTACGTGATTCAACAATCACACTGTTAGTTATATACCCATAAGAAAGGAAATCAGTATATCAAAAAGATATGTACACGCATGTTTATTGCAGCTTTTGTCACAACAGCCAAGATTTGGAAGCAACGTAAGTGTCTGTCGACAGATGAATGGATAAGAAAAATGTGGTACTTATACATAATGGAGTACTATTTAGCCATAAAAAAGAATGAGATTCAGTCATTTGCAACAACATGGAGAGAACTGGGGTCACTATGTTAAGTGCAATAAGCAAGGCACAGACAGACAAACATCACATGTTGTCACTTGTTTGTGGGATCTAAAAATCAAAACAATTGAAACCATGGAGATAGAGAGTAGAAGGATGGTTATATGGTCTGGCTGTGTCCTCACCCAAATTTCATTTTGAATTGTAGTTCCCATAATCCCCATGTGTCGTGGAAGAGATCCAGTGGGAGGGAGTTGAATCATGGGGGCAGTTATCCTCAGGTTGTTCTCATAATAGTGAGTGAGTTCTCATGAGATCTGATGGTTTTATAAGGGACTTTGCCCGTCTTTGCTCAGAATTTCTCCTTGCTCCAGGAATGTGAAGAAGGATGTTTGCTTCCCTTTCCACCGCAATTGCAAGTTTCCTGAGGCCTCCCCAGCCATGCTGAACTGTGAGTCAATTAAACCTTTTTCCTTTATACATTACCCAGTCTCAGGTATGTCTTTATTAGCAGCATGAGAAAGAACTAATGCAGTAAATTGTTACCAGGTAGTGAGGTGCTGCTGTAAATATATCTGAAAATGTGGAAGCAACTTTGAAACTGGGTAATAGGCAGAGGTTGGAAAGTTTGGAGGGCCCAGAAGAAGACGGGAAAATGTGGGGAAGTTTGAAATTTCCTAGAGACTTATTGAATGGCTTTTACCAAAATGCTGACAGTGATATGAACAATAAAGTCCAGGCTGAGGTGGTCTCAGATGGAGATTAGGAACCTGTTGGGAACTGGAGCAAAGGTCACTCAAGAGACTGGTGGAATTTTGTCCCTGCCCTAGAGATCTGTGGAACTTTAAACTTGAGAGAGACGATTTAGGGTATTTAGTGGAAGAAATTTCTAAGCAGCAAAGCATTCAGTAGGTGACAGAGCATAGAGTTAGGAAAATTTGCAGCCTGACAGTGCAGTAGAAAAGGAAAATTCATGTTCTGGGGAGAAATTCAAGCCTGCTGCAAAAATTTGCATATGTAACCAGCAGCCAAATGCTAATCACCAAGACAATGGGGAAAATGTTTCCAGGGCCTGTCAGAGACCTTCTCAGCAGCCCCTCTCAACACAAGCCTGAAGGCTTAGAAGGGAAAAAAGGTTGTGTGGGCAGGGCCCAGGGTCCCCCTGCTGTGTCCAGCCTCAGGAAATGGTATTCTGTGTCCCAGCTGCTTCAGCTCCAGCCATGGCTAAAGGGACCAAGTTACAGCTTGGGCCATGGCTTCAGAGGGTGCAAGCCCCAAGCCTTGGCAGCTTTCATGTGGTATTAGTCCTGCAGGTACACAGAAGGCAAGAATTAAGGTTTGAGAACTTCCCCATAGATTTCAGAGGATGTATAGAAATGCCTGGATGTCCAGGCGGAGGTGTACTGCAGGGGCAGTGCCCTCATGGAGAGCCTCTGCTAGTGCAGTGCCAAAGGGAAATGTGGGATTGGAGCCCCCACACAGAATCCCCATTGGCGCGCTGCCTAGTGGAGCTGTGAGAAGAGGGCCATCACCCTCCAGACCCCAGAATGGAAGATCCACCGACAGCTTGCGCAGTGCACATGGAAAAGCTGCAGACACTCAATGCCAGCGATGAAAGCAGCTGGGAGGGGAGCTGTACCCTGAAAAGCTGCAAGGGTGGAGCTGCCCAAGACCATGGGAACCCACCTCTTGCATCAGCATGACCTGGATGTGAAACATGAAGTCAAAGAAGATCGTTTCGGAGCTTTAAGATTTGACTGCCCTGCTGGATTTCGGACTTGCATGGGGCCTATAGCCCCTGGGTTTTGGCCGATTTCTCCCATTTGGAATGGCTGTATTTACCAAATGCCTGTACCTGCATTGTAGCTAGGAAGTAACTAACTTGCTTTTGATTTTACAGGCTCATAGGTGGAACAGACTTGCCTTGTTTCAGATGAGACTTTGGACTTGAACTTTTAGGTTAATACTGGAATGAGTTAACACTTTGGAGGACGATTGGGAAGGCATGATTGTGTTTTGAAATGTGAGGACATGAGATTTGGGAGGGGCCAGGGGCTGATTGGTATGGCTGGCTGTGTCCCCACCCAAATCTTATCTTGAATTATAGTTCCCATAGTCCCCACATGTCATAGGAGGGACACAGTGGGAAGTAATTGAATCATGGGGTTGGTTACCTCCAAGCTGCTATTTCTGTGATAGTGAGTGAGTTCCCACAAGATTTGTTGGTTTTAGAAGGGGCTTTCCCCTGTTTTGCGCAACACTTCTCCTGGCCGCCGCCATGTGAAGAAGGATGTGTTTGTTTCCCCTTCTGCTATGTTTGTAAGTTTCCTGAGGCTTCCCCAGCCATGCTGAACTGTGAGTCAATTAAACCTCTTTCCTTTATACATTACCCAGTCTTGGGTATGTCCTTATTAGCAGTGTGAGAACAGACTAATACAGATGGTTACGAGGCTAGGAATGGTAGTGGTGGGGTGGGGGTTTAAGAGGTGAGGATGGTTAATCGATACAAAAAAATAGAGTAAATGAATAAGGCCTAGTATTTGATAGCACAATAGGGTAACTATAGTCGATAATAATTTAGTTTTACATTTAAAATAACTAAAAGAATATAATTAATTTTTTAATTATACTTTAAGTTCTGGGGTACATGTTCAGAATGTGCAGTTTTGTTACATAGGTATACACTTGCCGTGGTGGTTTGCTGCACCCATCAACCCATCATCTACATTAGGTATTTTTCCTAATGCTATCCCTCCCCTAGCCCCCGATCCCCACAGGCCCCAGTGTGTGATGTTCCCCTCCCTGTGTCCATGTGTTCTCATTGTTCAACTCCCACTTATGAGTGAGAACATGCAGTGTTTGGTTTTCTGTTCCCGTGTTAGTTTGCTGAGAATGATGGTTTCCAGATTAATCCATGTCCCTGCAAAGGACATGAACTCATCCTTTTTTATGGCTGCATAGCATTCCATGGTATATAAGTGCCACATTTTCTTTACCCAGTCTATTATTCATGGACATTTGGGTTGGTTCCAAGTCTTGCTATTGTGAATAATGCTGCAATAAACATACATGTGCATGTGTCTTTATAGTAGAATGATTTATAATCCTTTGGGTATATACCCAGTAATGGGATCACTGGGTCAGATGGTATGTCTCGTTCTAGATCCTTGAGGAATCACCACACTGCCTTCCACAATAGTTGAACTAATTTACACTCCCACCAACAGTGTAAAATCGTTCCTATTTCTCCGCATCCTCTCAAGAATCTGTTGTTTCCTGACTTTTTAATGATTATCATTCTAACTGGCATGAGATGGTGTCTCATTGTGGTTTTGAATTGAATTTCTCTAATGACCAGTGATGATGAGCTTTTTTTTATAAGTTTCTTGGCCGCATAAATGTCTTCTTTTGAGAAGTGCCTGTTGATATCCTTTGCCCAAAAAGGATATGGGGTTGATGGGGTTGTTTGCATTTTTCTTGTAAATTTGTTTAAGTTCCTTGTAGATTCTGGATGTCAGCCCTTTGTCCGATGGATAGACTGCAAAATTTTTTCCCATTCTGTAGGTTGCCTGTTCACTCTGATGATAGTTTATTTTGCTGTGCAGAAGCTCTTTAGTTTAATTAGATCCCATTTGTCAATTTTGGCTTTTGTTCCCATTGCTTTTGTCGTTTTAGTCATGAAGTCTTTGCCCATGCCTATGTCCTGAATGGTATTGCCTAGGTTTTCTTCTAGGGTTTTTATGGTTTTAGGTCTTACGTTTAAGTCTTTACTCCACCTTGAGTATGCTGAACCACCCTTGCATCATCCCAGGGATGAAGCTGACTTGATCTTCGTGGATAAGCATTTGGAGGTGCTGCTGGATTTGGTTGGCCAGTATTTTATTGAGGATTTTTGCATCAATATTCATTAGGGATATTGGCCTGAAATTTTCTTTTTCTGTCGTGTCTCTGCCAGGTATTGGTATCAGGGTGATGGCTGGCCTCATAAAATGAGTTAGGGAGGATTCCCTCTTTTTCTATTGTTTGGAATAGTTTCAGAAGCAATGGTACCAGCTCCTCTACCTGTGGTAGAATTTGGCTGTGAAAATGTCTGCTCCTGGACTTTTTTTGATCCCTTGGAGAAGAAGAGGCATTCTGGATTTTGGAATTTTCAGCCTTTTTGCACTGTTCTTTCCTCATCTTCACAGATTTATCTACCTTTGGTCTTTGATGTTGGTAACCTTCAGATGGGGTTTTTGTGTAGATGTCCTTTTTGTTGATGTTGATGCTATTCCTTTCTGTTTGTTAATTTTCCTTGTAATGGTCAGGCCTCTCTGCTGCAGGTCTGCTGGAGTTTGCTAGACATCCACTCCAGACCCTATTTGCCTGGGTATCACCAACAGAGGCTGCAGAACAGCAAAGATTGCTGCCTGTTCCTTCCTCTGGAAGCTTCTTCCCAGAGGGGCACCTGCGAGATGCCAGCCAGAGCTCTACTGTATGAGGTGTCTGTTGGCTCCTGCTGAGAGGTGTCTCCCAGTCAGGAGGCATGGGGGTCAAGGACCCACTTCAGGAGGCAGTCTGTCCCTTAGCAGAGCTCCAGCACTGTGCTGGGAGATCTGCTGCTGTCTTCAGATCTGGCAGGCAGGAACGTTTAAGTCTGCTGAAGCTGTGCCCACGGCAACCCTTTCCCCTAGGTGCTCTATCCCAGGGAGATAGGAGTTTTATCTATAAGCCCCTGACTGGGGCTGCTGCTTTTCTGTCAGAAGTGTCCTGCCCAGAGAGGAGAAATCTAGAGAGGCAGTCTGGCTACAGCAGCTTTGCCAAGCTGCGGTGGGCTCCACCGGGTTCAAAGCTCCCAGCTTTGAACTGTAAGGGGAAACAGTTTACACTGTAAGGGGAAAACCACCTACTCAAGCCTCAGTAATGGAGGAGGCCCTTCCCTCCACCAAGCTCAAGCATCCCAGATCAACTTCAGACTGCTGTGCTAGTAGCCAGAATTTCAAGCCCATAGATCTTAGCTTGCTGGGCTCCATGGGGGCAGGATCTGCTGAGCTATACCACTTGGCTCCCTGACTTCAGCCCCCTTTCCAAGGGGAATGAACAGTTCTGTCTCGCTGGCATTCCAGACGCCACTGGGGTAAAAAGAAAAAAAAACTCCTGCAGCTAGCTCACTGTCTGCCCAAATGGCTGCCCAGTTTTGTGCTTGAAACCCAGGGCCCTGGTGGTATAGGCACCCAAGGGAATCTCCTGGTCTGCGGGTTGCAAAGACCATGGGTAAAGCAAAATATCTGGACTGAATGCACCATCCCTCATGGCATAGTCCCTCACGGCTTCCCTTAGCTAAGGGATGGAGTTTCCAGACCCCTTGTGCTTCTCGGGTGAGGCGATGCCCCAAGCTGCTTTGGCTCACCCTCCGTGGGCTGCACCTGCTGTCTAACCAGTCCCAGTAAGATGAGCTGGGTACCTCTGCTGGAAATGCAGAAATCACCCACCTTCTGCACTGATCTCGCTGGGAGCTGCAGACCAGAGCTGTTTCTATTCTGCCATCTTGCCCGCCACTCAATGCAATTTTTTATAACACAAAAGGTAAATGCTTAAAAGGATGGATACCCCGTCTTCCATTATGTGATTGTTATGCATTGCATGTCTGTATCAAAACATGTACCTTGCAAATATATGTGCCTACTATGTACCCACAAAAATTTAAAATTAAAATAAACTCACATATCCCATAAATATATATACCTACTATGTACCCATAAGTACAAAATGAAACATGAATAAAATAAATGAATAAAATAAAATGCCATGCAAATTTTTGCTGTTTTTTGTTTTTAGCCAGTTTAATCCTTTTGGGGGGCTTTTTAAAAAGAGATATAAGTATGATGATAGGAGAGGAGAGAGTGGGTCAGGCTTACAAGTTTGCTTATTGAGGATCTACTCTCCTCTTGTGAAAACTCTCTTTCTTCTTGTTACTAATCCCCTTTAAATGCAATGTCATGTAGAAGAGGCCAAACTTTATATCAGCATTAAGTAACACATTAGGCCATGTGCCAGCCCCTTAAGTGGGATCTGGTCCATGACCAGGTAAGGGCAGGAGTTATGGGACAGAAGGCAGAGGCCACGGCAGGTGGTGAGTGCCCTGGACGAGGAAACCAGGAGGGCACAAGAACTGAACTCCTCTACCGTGAAATTCTCCTTGAACTGTTATTTTTTTTCTGTTTATTTTATTCTGTAAAATTTGTACATCCACAGGTAGTTGTGAGATGGAATTCTGTGAAGAAGTTTATAAAATACAGATTATTCATTATCCTGGAGGGTACATTCTGAAATAAAGAGCTTTCTTTCAGTTCTGTGATCTCAAGGTTTTGCTTTTAAAGAATTGAGTTTGAATTCCTGATTGAGTTTGATTGAAATGTGCTTTGGTCTCACCCATTGCACCTCCCCAGCCCTCTTAACAACCATGAAGGAAAAAATGTAGAAAACTGTATGAATAGTGCTATATCCCAGATGTCCTCAAACCCAGCCAGTCTATGGATGTCAGTGGGGAGAGGAGTCCCCCGTTACAGCAATAACTCAAATTTCCTGTTTAACTGTATTATTTGTTCACATGTTCCACCACCTGTTTCACCTGGCACATTTGGTCTGCTCAGCCAAATCCACCTGTGACTTTAGAAGGACTGAGAACAGCCAAATCACCCACTCCTGGTACCAAAATCTGTATCAGTCAGAGCTCTCCAGAGGGACAGAACTATAATAGGATATATGTATATATGAGAGGGAGTTTATTAAGGAGAATTGACTCACACAATCTCAAGATAAAGTCCCACGATAGGCCGTCTGCAAGCCGAGGACAAAGAAGCCAGTGGTGGTTCAATATGAGTCTTAAAGCCTCAGAAGTAGGGATACTGACAGTGTAGCCTTCAGTCTGTAGCTGAAGGCCCGAGAGCCCCTGGTAAGTCATTGATGTAAGTCAAAGAGTCCAAAGGCCCAAGAACTTGGAGTCCAATGATCAAGGACAGGAAGCATCTAGTACAGCAGAAAGATAGAAGCTGAAACACTCAGCAAGCCAGCTTCGTCCGTGTTCTCCCACACATTCAAGTTGCAGGGTTCCATTCTTTTCCAATCAATGCCCTCACTTTAACAGCAGACACTTGGTGAGGCTGTGTGTGCACCTTCCATTGCAGGTCCCAGCCACTCACATCATAAGAGCTTATGTTTGATTTTCTGCAATTTCAGCCCTTTGTCTACAGGAGATAAGACTCTCACTCAGGGCAATCTTAGAAGATTTGAGTCTAAATATATGCTTTTGGAGGCAGGAGTTGGAATCCCTGAGCTTATCATTTTCTTTCATCACTTTGTTATGCAAGCTTAGGAGCAACCAACCAACTTCATTACGTTCCTTGTTTCTCCACATACAGTCAAAGATATTACGTATAGGGTCACTAAACTCCTTGCTTCTCAAGAGGAGTGAATCAGGAGTGCCAAATGCATTTATTTTGCATAACTGTTCATGCCAAGGACTATTAGTGTTCTCTATACTATTAGAAGTAGAGTCCTTAGCATTTTTGTGTCTAATCAGATTAAGCAGCCAATTCCCAAAACCCCCAAACCGACTAAAGAGATCCATCCTTAAAATTCTGTTCCTCTAGTACCACTCCTGGTACCAACTTTTTGTATTAGTCCATTTTCACACTCTTATAAAGAACTGCCCGAGACTGGGTAATTTATAAAGGAAAGAGGCTTAATTGACTCACAGTTCTGCATGGCTTAGTGGGCCACAGGAAACTCACAATCATGGCGGAAGGGGAAGGAGTCACCTTCTTCACAAGGTGGCAGGAGACAGAAAGCATGTGAAGGAGGAACTGTCAAACACTTTTAAAACCATCAGATGATATCTGATGGTTTTATGCCTACATCTAACTTCTTTTTCCTTCCAGACAGTGTCAGTAATTATTGCCTTTCATGAGGGTTCTATGACAGAGGTGAGTGATGTAATAACAGAAAGGAAGATTCCCATAGCAAGGGATAGCTATGTGAATGCTGGTGTGAGGCGTTTGGCTTGGAACGAAGATGCAGATTTGAACCAAACTATATTACCCTCACATCTTGGCCATGTCCTTATCAAGCCAGGTAGCAAAAGTGATTTTAAAGGTAAGAAGAACTATGAGACAAACCCAGAGCAGTTTTATTATAATGATTGGTTTACATCCATGTATAAAACTTGTTCTTGTATTAACATTGCTCGCGTTGATTTGGGGAATTATTTAAAAGGATTCTTCTTATTTCCAAGGCATTTCAGTTTGGTATATTTCCTAGATGTTGTCATCACATCTTCCTATCAAAATGCTTCACGTGTGTATTTTGTCTTCCCCATTGTGATGGTAGGGTGTAGGGGTTGCTGAAAACAGAGATAATTTTGTACTTCTTTTGTTGTCTTTTAAGGGGTCTTGGTGCAGTGCTCTGAGTCAAAGGACTCTGTTGCAGGTGTTCAACTGTGTAGATTAGCTGAGTGACGAGTATGTGTGGACATTTGTACAAATTTGGATATAGCACTAGGATAGTAGAACTTACTCCCTGTGAGACTGGAGCAAGAAACTAAGAGGGGAGTAGTTGGGGTCTCGACTTACTGGCTTCATGAACTTGGATAAGTCACTTTACTTCTCTTGCCTCAGCTTTTCAACTCATATGGCAGAGCTAATAGTTTAGAATACAAGCCCAGAGTACAGCATTGTTGAGAGGCTCAACTAGATTAAATGGCTACGTGTTTTACAAACCTAAAATGACTGGATGAACTCGGGCCTTGTGTACAGTGGGTGCTCAGCAAACATTGGTAGCGAGGCCATTGGCTCTCCCTGCTAGCAGGAGCTCAAAGCAGGGATGGGCCAGAAGCAGAATCCAAACTTTCCATAATATAGGCTGACTTTGCTTTTGAAGTCCTTCCTTTGAGTGTGGAATTTGTGATAGGAAACCGGTTTGCTTGGAGTGGTGAGGGTTGCGTGGGGTGGGGTGCAGATGATCTGCTACTTTTGTTTCCATTTTGGATTTCCAGGTTTCTGTGAGTTTCTCTCATCTTGTTTCCTGTTTTTCCTAAAAGCCTGCGTATATGAATATCTTTTTTCCTGCAGGTGTTTCTAACTTCTTTTTCCTTCCGGACCGTCTCAGTAATTATTGCCTTTCATGTGGGTTCTATGACCGAGGTGAGTGATGTAATAACAGAAAAGAAGATTCCCATAGCAAGGGATAGCTATGTGAATGCTGGTGTGAGGCGTTTTGGCTTGGAATGAAGATGCAGATCTGAAAAACCATATAATATATATATATACACACACACACACACACACATATATATACATATACATATGTGTATATGTGTGTGTGTGTGTATGTGTGTGTGTGTGTGTGTATGTTTTTTGAAACAGACTCTCACTCTGTTGCCCAGGCTGGAGTGCAGTGGCGAGATCTCGGCTCACTGAAATCTCACTGAAGTCTCCATCTCCTAGGTTCAAGTGATTTTTGTGCCACCATGCCCAACTAATTTTTGTACTTTTAGTAGAGACAGGGTTTCACCATGTTGGCTAGGCTGGTCTCGAATTCCTGACTTCAAGTGATCTACCTGCCTCGGCCTTCCAAGGTGCTGGGATTACAGGCATGAGACAGTGCGCTTGGTCAGATTTTTAAAAACTCAGTTAAATTGTATAAAAATGATTTACTAAAGTATATTAAAATATGTGTTTTTCACTAAACTGATGCCAATAAACTATCAGTGAATCATCGAACATCACCACTGTACAACAGAGACAGCCCATTATAACATTACTTAAAACAGTCTCTATAACTTATATATCTATACCCCATATATACATTAATTTCTTCAATCACGTTTTAGTGTTTCTTCATAAAATCTTATATTTTAAAAACTTTCTCTTTTTAACTTTTTACATACTTCCTGCTTCGAATCCATCCACAGGTAATAACCATGCCATTTAGGCTATCTTGTTTTTATTTATTAATAAAACCATGGGTTTTATTAGATCATTATTTCTTCCTTAGCAAGAATGATTGCTGCTTGAGGAAGTGGTGGCTTAGCCTTAGTGTCACTGCTATCTTCCCAAGCCACTGGAATGACTGCTGTTCTCTAGGTCTCTCTGGGGACTACTCTGAGATGGAAAATTCTCAGCCCCAACTGGAATTTAGCCACAGAGAGGAAAAACAAAAGAAATGCAGTTTTCCAAAATCAAGTTGACGAAGACTCCTCCTTTCATTACATATCATCTCCCTGCCTCCTGAAGACTAACTCTTGGGACACTTCTTTGTGTAAAGAGGAATTATAACACAGAACCCTGCTATGGTGGAGCTTAAGTACACAGCTCAACACAGGTAGGAAGCCAGGTGACTTGAACTCTAAAAAAATAAATTTAGCACATGAAAGCTTTTCAGCAATTGAAAAAAAAAATGTTTTCTGGCTTATTGTATACATCTTTCCCATGTAGAATAGAGTTTGCCCAAATCAATAATAGCCATATGTTTACCATTTATTTTAACTTTAGTCTACACATGTATTTGACAGTTTTCTAGATCATGCATAACTCTAACTAGAGACTATTCAAGAAAAATGTCCATAGTAATTTAACAAGTATTGATATTACCTAGCATATCACTTTTGGCGAACCATTGGTTAAAACTAGAGTAAATACACCCATCTTAGTCTTTTGACCAAGTTAAGTATTCTTTCAATTTGCCCAAGTTTTGTTTTCTTTTCTTTAGCCCTTATAGAAGGGAAACTTGCTAGATATAAAAGTTGCTTGTTTATAATTATTCTACTAGCTCTTAGGGAGAAGCTAAGGATTCATATGTCATTAAACATGTTTAATTGTAAGGAAATCTATGAAAGTCAATACATAGAATAAAACTGCCAATAGGAGTCACAATGTTTTGGACATGTCATTCTTCTTAAGGAAAACCTCAATGTCCATAAAGAAACATCCCAAAGCAGCAATGTGTTGGCATTTGTGGATTAGGTGCTATGGAATTCATTTTACTTCGTGCTCCAGTCTCTTCTTCACAAATAGTTTTTAACAATGTTAAGTCAAATGATGTTATTTCTTGGATGTAAAACCTGCAGTACTTTTCTATCTCAGAATTAAATCCAAAGTCCTTACCTAGGCCTAACAGTAAGATTATCACATAATCCATCATACAAACGGGATTCCTCTGAAGATGAAAAGAACCTTAGGGGCAATCACTCCAGGGCAACAGGTGTAAACCAGAATTGTCCCCAAGCAAACCAGGACCTAGAGGCACCTACCTAGATGGCCCTAGATGAACTAGTCATCCCTCTCTCTCATATCTCATGTTCTATCACTGTCTCCTTCTCTCTGTCCTCAATTAGCTCCAGCCACAACAACCTACTGGATGCTTTTCAAATATAACAAGCATGTCTCAGTTGCCTGGAATGTTCTTCCCCAGGATAGTTGTGCAGGTCTTGCTGTTTTCATTTAATCCAGGATTTCTACTCAAATCTCATTTATTAAAGAGACTTTTTCTGATGCCCTCCTAAACTAGCATCCCTCTTCCTCTGTTCACTCTCTCCACCTTACTCTGCCTGATTTTTCTTCATAATACTTATTACATCCTGACATAAAATATATGTACTTTTTAATTGTTTGTTTTCTTCCTTTTTTGTGTGAGACAAGGTCTCGTTCTGTCACCCAGGGTAGAGTACAGTGCCATGATCCTGACTCACCACAGCCTTGACCTTCCAGACTCAAGCAATCCTCCCACCCCAGACTATAGAGTAGCTGGGACTACAGGCATGCACCACTACGCTCCACTAATTTTTAATTTTTTTGGTAGAAATGGGGATTTCATTATGAAGCCCAGGCTGGTCTGAAACTCCTGGCCCCAAACATCTGTCCCACCTTGGCCTCCCAAGATGTTGTGATTACAGGCGCGAGCCACTGTACCTGGTCTTTCTTGTCTAACTGGGTATGTCACCCTCACCAGAAGGCAAGCTCCATCTGTGGATGAATTTTGTTTTGTTTATTACTGTGTGCCTGGCACTGAGTACATATTTAATCATACTTGATCAATGAACAAATGAGTGCATGCATGGAAGAATAAGCTGTTGTTTAAAATCGGAGGCATCTTTAAGGGGAAAGAGCAACTTCCATTTACTTTTGGATGGCAGTTAAGTGAGAATGCTTGTATTCTAAGAAATAAGTGAGAAGTATCAGGAGGAGCATTACATGATGTAAAGAATGAGTTGGGGAAAATTTTGGCTAATGTGAATGATGAAGGTATTCTAGAAATGGCTCACTGAAATGTTTTTACAACTGATTACAGTGAAATAACTTACTCCCTGGTAATGCATATTTTATGTGTTGATAACATGTTGAATCCATTCGGATTGCCTTTCTTGTGTTTTAATTCAACTTAATTTTAAAAACTCATTTCAAATTTTGTGGCAGCCACTAGATTTAGGAAATCCCTTAACAGATGATGTTGCCATCTTTTGAATAAGAATATATACCTATCAGACCATCACCTATGTGCCAGGCATTATCTTTAGTGCTTTTAAGTATTATTTCATTTAGTCTTCTCACCATATTATGCGGTGTAGGCATTCCCATTATTCCCAGTTTACAGTGAGGAAACTGAAACATGGAGAGATTGAGGCAGTCTGATTTCAGGGTCCATCAACTTCGTCATATTGTGCAATGTGTTTTTTTTTTTTTATCATTGTTGCAATCACTATTCATTTATTATTCCCATTAATTTCTGTATTTTGATAGAAATATTTTAATAGAATTTCCTGATTTCCCTGGCAAATTCTAAATGTAACCTTTTGTGATTCAGTCTACTTAAACCACTACCAGTTGTTTTTCTCTTAGCTTTTATGACAGTGTGTTTTTTATCTTGGTTATTTATTTCACTGTTTATGGTCTATCTTTTCTTACTGAAATTTCAGCTTCTTGAGGGTAGGAACTTCTTTGTTTTGCTCACTGCTATATTACCAATGCAAAAATGCCTGGTATATAGTAAATGCTCAGTAACTGTCGGCTGCATGAATAAATACTGAATGAATGAGTTATATTAATTAGTTGTATCCTTTTACTATATGACTCATGTGATTCAGTCCACCAATGTTTATCAGCACCAATTCCATGCCTAGCACCATGTTCCATATATAGACTTAAATGTCAAATCTTCTTCCAAGCACTTCATGTAAAGCAACTCTTAATCTCTACGGTAACTCTATGAGGTGATCTGCAAAGGTCCAAAAAATGTTGGCACATGGCTCCTTTCCAGAAAGAGCTTCAAATAGAGTTGAGAAATAACAATAATGCAAGTAAAATAATTAGAAAATGATACAAGTTTATAATACAAGTGTATTAGGCCATTCTCATATTGCTATAAAGAAGTACCTGAGACTGAGTAATTTATGAGAAAAGAGGTTTAATTCACTAATGGTTCTCTAGGCTATACAGGAAGCATAGCAGCATCTGCTTCTGGGAGGCCTCAGGAAGTTTCCAATCATGGCAGAAGGCAGGAGGTGCAGGCAGGTCACATGGGAAAAGCAGGAGCAAGAGAACAAGGAAGGAGGTGCCACACACTTTTAAATGATCAGATCTTGTGAGAACTCACTCTCATGAGGACCACACCAAGGTGGATGATGCTAAACCATTTATAAGAAGGCCACCCCCATGATCCAATCACCTCCCAAAAGGTCCCACTTCCAACATTGGGGATTACCTTTCAATATGAGATTTGGGTGAGAACAAACATCCAAACTACATCAACAAGCATTTAATTATTAAATTTTGAGTTACAATTATGCTTTAAAGAAAGAAGTGTCAGGCCTCTGAGCCCAAGCTAAGCCATCATATCCCCTGTGACCTGGGGGTATATATCCAGATGGCCTGAAGCAACTGAAGATCCACCAAAGAAGTGAAAATAGGCAGTTCCTTAACTGATGACATTCCACCACTGTGATTTGTTCCTGCCCCATCCTAACTGATCAATTGACTTTGTAACAATACACCCTCCCCACCCTTGGGATAATGTACTTTGTGATATTCCCCTGCCTTTGTGAGTGTACTTTGTATACCATACCCTCCCTACCCTTGAGAAGGTACTTTGTAATATCCTCTCCCACCCTTAAGAAGGTACTTTGTAATATTCACCCCACCCTCGAGAATGTACTTTGTAAGATCCACCCCCTACCCACAAAAAATTGCTCCTAACTTTACTGCCTATCCCAAACCTATAAGAACTAATGATAATCCCACCACTCTTTGCTGACTCTTTTTTCGGACTCAGCCCACCTGCACCCAGGTGATTAAAAAGCTTTATTGCTCACACAAAGCCTGTTTGGTGGTCTCTTCACACAGATGTGCATGACAAGAAGAATATAGGTAGATATTTCAAATTTTTAAAAAACGTTGATACTTCATCTTGGCCTCAAAAGATGGGAGGAATTTGGATAGATGAAGGTAAGAGGGGAATGATATTCCTGGATAGAACAACTGAATTAAGGTGGAGAACAAGAATGACCTTTGGGGTCTGGGAATAATGGTATACATGACTGGGCAGACAGGGAGAAGCCAGCCATAGATAGGTTTGAAACCCAGGCAGAAAAAGTTGAACTAGAGGTGACTGGAATTAGTGAATTGCTGGGTGTGAATATGTGTGTGCATGTGTGTGTGTATCATTTGTAAAATTAAAGAAATGTTTTTTCCAACCTTATGTAGATGAAATGGGATAAAGAGTGTAAAGCACTTATTCCAGTTCCTGGCCTGTATGAAGCAGTCACTAATTAGTAGCCATTATTACTACATTAGTGATAACAGCGAGAAAGATTTGCCTTGAATTTAAAAAAAATTTTATTTTTATGTGTATGAATTTATGGGGTACAAGTGTAATTTTGTTAAATGCATAGATTGTATAATGGTAAAGTCAGGGCTTTTAGGGTATCCATCATCCAAATCATTGTACCCGTTAGGTAATCTCTCATCATCTACCCACTCCCACGCCCTCACCTGTACAAATTTTCATTGTCTATCATTCCATTCCCTATGTCCATGTGTATATATTATTTAGCTCCTACTTATAAGTGGCTTTCTGTGTCTGACTTGCTTCACTTAAGATACTTGCCTTGAATTTTTAATTTGGACAAATAGACTCATTCTGGGTTATCTATACCAGGTCTATCTAATTTGTCTTTATAAAGTTTAATATAGTTTAACCAATAATACTATCGATGAAGACAAACACCTAGGATCTTACATAAAAATGAGCAGACCCCACATACACTCCAGCAAAGAAAATGTGTTATTTTAATGGCGTCACCATTGACAGAGTTAAAAATAGTCACATGAAAAAGTTTTCAGACTACTGACTATTTCATTAAAAATGTGCTATTTGCAACTCTACTGAATCCAGTTATAGCCTTATGATTCCCCATGGAGGATATTTCACTAAAACTCAGTTGGTATAAAAACAGGCATTTCCCAGAGGGATAAACAGAGAAGGCATAATAACCTCTGTAAGATCCTCTATAAACTTCAAAGGTATGAGAATGCCTGGAAGGTTTTTGTTTTGCTTTGTTTTGGTGGTTTTTTTTTTTTTTTTTTTTTTTTTTTTGTGATGATAGGGGAGGCAGAGTATAAATAAATTGTAACTCAAGAAGCTTTCAGTTCTTTAACATTGAAAAATCCATCTTAGTGTACCAATATCATTAGTACTATATATTCCACACTAACTATTCTTCAAGCTGTTTATATGAGTTAATGGTGCAACTTATAATTAAATATTATTCTAGATGAAGAAAACAAGGCCAAAGTTCTAAATAAGCTAGATGTGGATGGAGACATCTGAGCCACAGGGCTTCTGTAGACAGAAGGACTAAAAAGTTTAGGAGGAAAAAAAAGAGGAACAGAAAACAAGAACAGAGGAGAAAAACATGATTCAAGTCCTTTGAAGATTTTAAAGTCAAGAGTTTAAATTTAAAATAAAATAGAAGCCAGTTAAATTCATGTATGCAGTTTGCATTATTGCTCATGTCCGCCAATGTAGAAAACATTTCTTTTGCGCAACAGCTTGGACCTGCTCCATCTAATTAACAGAAAGAAAGGTCATACACACACACAGGGAAAGGCACTACTTTTGTTGCTGAATAGCTGGGTTAATCTTTTAACAAAGTCATATTTTTCTAATTCCCTTTGCCCTTAAACCTTGGAATTAACCACACTTCCAGCCATGTGTTCTCTCCTCTTCATCTCCCTTCTACTTTTCCCTCTGTCTGGGCCTGCAATTCCAGACATTCCATGCTACCTTCCACGCCCCTTACACAATCATCCATCCTAACTAGGGCTTTGTGGACACAGCCACTCTTAGCCTGTGGTCTTTGCAGCCTGCTGCCAAAACCCTTTCTCACCTGATGGCCTTTATGCAACTTGAGGCACACACTGAGTTTCTAGCAACAGAATTAACTTTAGGTGAAAGTGCATTGAGTTTATTTTTATTTATTTTACTTTTTTATTTTATTTTATTTTGAGACAGGCCTCACTGTGTCACTCAGGCTGGAGTACAGTAACGCTATCGTAGCTCACTGCAGCCCCCAACTTCTGGGCTCAAGGTGAGGTAGGAGAATAGGATCTGGAGGCAGGGCACTTAAGGCCAATTTGTGCTGACTTCCTAAAGCTGAATCAAGGAAAAACATCAAGGTCTGGGGGCAGGGAATCTGAGGCCAATTTGTGCTGATTTCCTAAAGCTATATCAAGGAAGAACACAAAGGTCTGGGGACAGGGAATCTAAGGCCAATTCATGCTGACTGCCCAAAGCTGGGTCAAAAGGGAAACACCTGGGTCTGGGGGCAGGGCACCTAAGGCCAATTAACATCAACTTCCAAAAGCTAAACCAAAAGGAAAGACGCCATCTTCCCACACCAAGTAGCAAAGTTCAAAGGCTACTCTCCCTGCAACCCTCCCCCTTTCCCAGGGCTCAGATGGAAAGGGAGAGCGCCTTGGATTTGGGCCAAGTGTGGGCCATCCCTTCATCTTCATAGGGCGTCAGTTCACATCAGCCTTTAATTAGCCACGGACAAAATCCTTCATTCAGGTAAGGGATAGCCACTGGGGACCTCATAAGGCATACTTAAAACCCAGAAAATGTTGCAAGTCGGTCCTTATTCAGGGTAGGCCCACTCCCACACTGTGGAGTGCTTTCTTGCTTTAATCCCTGCTTTCGCTGTTTCGTTTCTGTGTTTCATTCCGTTGTTACTTTGTGCGTTTTGCTCAATTCTTTGTTCAAAACGCCAAGGACCTGGCCAACTCACGCTTGGCCTTCCTTCCGGTAACAAAGGGATTGTCTCGCCTCAGCCTCCCAAGTAGCTGGGACTAAAGGGGCACGTCACCATGCCTGGTTGATTTTTAAATTTTCTGGACTCCTGGCTCAAGGAATCCTCCTGCCTTGGTCTCCCAAAGTGCTGAGATTACAGGTGTGAGCCACCATGGCTGGCCTGCACTGAGTATTTTGAATGCAAGTCACTATTTGCCGTTCCAATTGGCAAAGTACACAATGACAAGCTATGCTTCTTGGGCATTTTAGTTTACAGTATAGATATTCTGAGACACAAGTGTCAACTCTTGCCTTTTCTTGAGGACAATTAGCTAAAACCTAGTTGTGATCAGTTCATTTTGGTTTGTCTGGACCAACTATTCGCTCGAGTGGAAGGAGCCTGCCTTCAAGCTTCCAGGTCAGTTACCTCTCTGCAAGCTCTCCAGCCCTGCCATAAAATGAAACCCTTTGCAATAGTTGCTACATCATAGCTTGCTTGACCTCTGCTTTCCTGAGCTTGCTCCAGTTGTTCCCTTCCTGGGGTCAGGTGAAGTTCGCGTTGCATAGGTATGAGGATCTAGGTATGGTTTCCATCTCACTGGGGCAGCAAGCAGATGCTGAGCACAGAGGACCTGGGTGGTGGCTACACAGTTGCAGAGCAGCCATGACATGCTCTTGGAAACAAAAATAATTGTTGAACACTGAAGTATATGTAAAAGTACTTTTCCCCTTTGAATCAAGAATATGATCATGAACCTTAGCAAAACAAAGCAATGGTGCTGAGTCTTCTGACCCTGAACCTACTATTAAATTGGGCTAAAAGGTTTACAGAGCAAGTGGATTCATTAAAACTGTTTTTTTGCTATATTCTCTGTTCTGGCTCTGTCCCAGAGATTTCCAATGCTTCCAGCAGCTTTGGAGTGAGTAACTCTGATATGTTTGCATCTGACTTCTGACCTAAACTTTAGTGTTATTTTCAGCTGTTCTTTGACAGGGAATCCAACAGCTGCTGTTTAATACCACAGACAACTTGTGACACAGGCTGAGTTTCTAGCAATAGGATTAATCTCCCAATGTGGGGCACTGATTTGAAGCTGGCTATAATTTTCCTGCACAGGAGGTGGGGCTAGGGAATAAAAATCAAGCCTGAATACAGTACAGTGCTTTCCTTTTTGTTTTTGTTTTTAATTGCAGCAAAATATATGCCTTAATAACCTTTAACCACACCAAAAAATTTTCTTGCTGCAATTAAAAGGTAACAGCAAAGGATTTTGCTTTCTCATGGTATTGATAACTGAACTTGAAAACCCTGTTCAATGGAGCAGAATAGTCACAAAGAAAATCTGAAATGATAGGTACCTATTTATAAATGCTGGTCAAAATATTTTTTAAAAATTCCTAAGAAATCTGAGGCTCTGAGAAAATGTGGTTATTCCATCTAAACTTCATTTGGCAAAGAACAGTAAGTTTTAGAAAAGCAGATTAATCTAAAACTGTCTTTTAAGCAATTTGTGACTTAACCCCAAGACAAATACCAAAGCTTTTTTAGAGTACACTTTGGTAGTTTTCTTTGCATGACAGAGACTTCAAAAATCTTGAAAAGATTGATAGCCAGGTCAATGACTTACTGGTTTCAAAGTCCGTGGTTACAATTGCATAGTTTCGGTGGCAAAACTAATTTGGGTTGTCAGGATGTAATTTTTTTTTCCATTTGTTATCAAACATCAGCTGATAAGGAAAGAGCTTGAAGCTGTCCTCCACATTTAAGATAACAGCAAAAATAACAGGCACTTAGCGTTACCATACTAGGGGCGTGGCAGTTCTCTCTCGTTTGCTTCGCTCCTTTCTCTCTCACGATAAACTCAATGGGGTTGTCTATTTTTAACCTCCTGTTCTTTCCTTTTGGCAGAGTAATCAGTGTGAGCTGAGCTCTTTCCCTGAATGAATCCAAGTAAGCCTGGTGGTTGCCTTCTGAAATGACCAGCAGACAAGCAACTGTCCAGAGGCTGCCCAAAGTATAAACTGTGGTTCTAAAGTACCATGTCCAGCCAAGGAAGTCCTAGTGTGGAGCTTTCTACGACGACAGTCAGTTCAGTTGCTGTGCAGGCTGGGGACTCCAAAATCGTTATAGCTGTCATAAAGGTAAGCTAACAACTTCCTTTTTTCTGTGCGGCTGTGGGCTTCTAGCTGTGTGTTGAAAATCCTAAAGAAAATTCCATGCAATCGGCAGGACACAGCATAGAGAAGACAACGCAGAAAGCACTGTTACTGCTTTCTTAAATTGGCTACTAAGAGGAACCTCTGCAAGTTTCAGCAGTTACCAGAGATTCTCTTTCCTTTCAGTCAGCCAGAAAGCATCTACAGCCGCTTGATTTAAAAAAAAAAGAAAAGAAAGAAAGATAAAGAAAAGAAAACTTCTAGCATATACTATCAATTTGGTCTTTAAAAGCAAGGCATTGGTAATTGGAAGCTCATGATTGCCTGACTAAAGAGTCCAATGGACCTGTGAAATGCTCGTGATTTTTGAGAGTGGATGTGATGGAGATGGGAGGAGGCAGGTCCTGACAGATATGGGGAGGGCACCGCTTTAAGCATGATGGAACTCAGAAAACACCTAAGGAAAGGGCTCCGATATGTGCCCTTTGCAACACTGGTTTTGACATGGTAAAGACACTGCTAAATCCTTGTTCAGTAATGAAGACCCTGCAGGGAAAGGTACAAAATGTTTGTGTCAAATTTGTTCTTAACAGCAGGAAGTAGAAGCCACTTAGGGTTTACAATTACTGCATGTTTTATGACAAGCCATTTGCCCATTTGCAAAGATGACCACACATCTTTAGATTGAAGAAGACATCCATGATTTTATTCTCCATGGAAATGCCCTGCAAAAAAAAAAAACCTTTCAAGCACTAGACTTGGGCTTTAGATGATATTCCACCTAAATAATTCAGTGTTTAATGAAGGGAAAGCTGGCAAACAAGCTGATGGTCACAAACCAGTTACTTTCAGGTCCCCACCAGGCTTAATTGAATGACTTTTCTGGCCTTTTGTTAGAGCATGGACAGCAAGCGTGTTTACTTTAACTTAATTGCTGTGAATTTTATGGTAATGTGAAAATTCATACCAGGAAAACAGCACTTGATATTGAGCAAAACGATTCACTATAGAAGGACAGAATGGAAAGTGCTCCTACCGAGGCAGATTTTCTGGTGTTGTGAGACTCATCTCCCACAGGAACCAGGCCTCTGCCGACTTCCTCACCCTCCCATCTTTTCAGAGTCCCGGAGTGGAGATGAGAAGAAGCCTGGCGCAGAAGTGGTGCGAACAGACCACTTGCACGGGATTAATGATACCTTGAGTTAACTGCAGATTTCAGCAATGAGGGAAAAGAGGCAAACTCACTATTTTTCAAAAAGTTAACTTTTCATTTCCTCAAATATGAAACATTCTTGGAGCAGGATGAGGAATTATATTAGAGGATAAATTACAGAAGAATCAGAGGTAGCTTGCACACAAAAAAATTACACTGGAAATTACACTGGAAAATTACATGGGAAACTCTTATTTTAACTGAATTGTGTTTCTAAGAATGTGCCCCCAATACCCTCTCCTCAGCTCTCTTACCTTACTGCCATCTCCATACAAAACACACCCCAAGCAATTCAGAGTAGAAAGTCCGTCTTAATGGAATAGGAGTGCCTGTGTGTGATTTATAGTGACTTTCCAAACTGTCTCAGGGGACTGAATATATTCTAAAATAGAAACACGTTTTTCTAATTTCTCTTTAATAATTCATGTATCTACATGCACATGCCTGTTAGTGGTTCCTTTTGCTTAATGAGTTGTTGCTTCTTAGAAAAGCAATTCCTCAGGAAATGCAATGACAAATTATGTCTTAGAGCGGTGTAAATCTTGTGTGGAAAGCAAGTTGACTCTGCTCAAATGGCAGTTGTCACAGGCATCTAATTTTGTTAATATTTTCCTACATGCTTTAATGAATATTCAACAACTAAGGTTGGAAAACAGTATATTTTACCTTTGAAATAAGATAAAAATCAATTCCTTCATCTGATATTTATTATTTTCAGCTAAACCAGCAAGGCCAATGTAAAGACACTTATCAAGCTAAATTGCATTTACAAGAACTTTCCTCTATGGTGAAATTTGCATCCTACTTGCCCAAGTAGAATTTCACTGTTTTTATTGAGTTCAGTTTTATGAGTGAGAGAGGATACAGTTGTGTAAATTATTCTGTAACTTTATAATATTCAGTAATATGTAATCCGTCGTATGTTTTCCTCGTTTGGGAATTTTTAACTCAAATCCCATATGCCATGAGAGAATAATTTATCCTAAGAATAAAAAATAAAAGGCAGGGCATGGATTTATATTAGATCTGCTGTTTCAATTGCAGTAAACCCCATATCTATGGAAAGAATGGACAAAATAGAAAATAGAAAAAAGTGTTTACTGTATAACTGGAAATTTGAAAGATATATTAAAAATGAGAAGGGTGAAGAGGAAGGAGCAAGAGGAACTAAAAGTGCACTTAATTTAATTTTTATTTTTAGTGTGGCAAATGGGTACAACTTCAACTGGCTGAATCACAGCCCAATCTTCTAGAAATTGGCAGCAGTCAAGATGAAACCAAAAAACTTCTTCATGATCATGAACTTCTTTTGGCCAAGCTCAAGGTAAGATACTAAGATGTGAAGCAAAAACAAAATTAAAGAGAAATTAAAAAACTATTTCTTATACTTCTTGATTCCTCTGCTGTTACTGGCCTAGTGCCACTTTAATATGGTACCAGGTAGATAATGGAAAAATCAGTAGTTATTTACGCACAAACAGCATCAGAGAGAAGTAACAAGATTTTAAAAAATTTTCCCTAATGTGATAGAAAATATGGAATGATAATATTTTCACTGTGGAGAAAAAAGTAATTTTTTTTTTCCTGGCTGCCTCAGTGGAAAAAAAAAAAAACTCCATCATTTTTTCATTTCATGCATTACACCATCAAGTCACAAAAACAGATCCACAATTTCTATTGTTAATGATACCTGCTGGCAAAAATAATTTAGAAGACTTTTCCCCCTGTTGGACTATTGAAAATATCTGATTCCGTGCTTAGTATTAAGAGTTCTTGAAACCAAATAATACTTTTAGTAAAACCAGACATACTATTTTATATATGTTGAGAGTATTTAGTTAGAAATCTAAAAGTAACATTGGTTTGAGGTTGCCAGATAAAGGCCAGATAAGATCAGAGCCAGCTACATAATTTGTGGGACCCAGGGCAAATAAAAATTTGGAGCTTTTTGTTCAAAAAGCAGGGAAAGGCATTTTCTTGACCCATCATGGTGTATTTTATTCACTACTTAATGTCTAGCTCCTTCATGTGTAAGATGAGTGCAGACCCTCACAGGTACATGGCCTCACCCATGACTCAGTGCAAAGGACTGGGTTTGTCCCCACCCTTCTTAAGTTTCACCTTGGCCACAGCTCCGGCTATAGGAGGTGGCAACAGTCACTGAGTGGAGCTGAGGAGCAGACAGGACAGCCGACTCCATCTCCAGGAGATAGGACTGCATGTCTGATGAGGTGCCAAGCCCTCAGAACTTGCTCTGTTGTCCCATTGGACTTAATTTACAAAACACAAATGTAAAGAATTTCAGCACAGGAACAGATACAGCATTAAACCCTAAATGGTGTTCCATTCTGAGGAACCTCTGAGGGAGCCAGCCCTGTGAGTAATAACCTCATAGACAAATGAAATATCTTCACTAAGATCAAAGAGGTTCAAAGAGGTTCAAAGAGGTTTAATGAGGATTCAGAGGACTGCAAAGACTAGGATGCTCTACATTTTTAGTACTTTAATATTACTGTTTTCTTTGTTACATCTAGGCTGAAATTCATACTTGCTTTCTAAATTTAGAAGCAGATTTGATCTGCATCTGATATATAGACAGTGGTTTTCTGCTTGAACAGTGGTAAAAGTAATTGAGTAAATGAAACCAAGAAGTTGAAGAAAGAATTAGTACAAAGACAAAGGCCCTTAGAATGCAGAATTTATTCCCGTTTGACAACTCCTTACTCTGGGATTTAAGTTGTCTTGAAAGGCAGAAATCCCTAGTTATTGTTAAGTCTTTTGTTATGTAGGAAAACCCCATTATGATATGGAAGATCAATGAACCAGGAATTAAAACACCTATTGTTTAGCTCTACTTATGTCACAAACTAGTGTGATTTGGCTAACAACTCAAGGTCTTCCTGCTACACAAAAAGTTGTGTAAACTTGTCGTGAATCCCCAATTCCATGAACTGTAGAAACACAATACTTACTTGAAGTTTCTGACCATTTCCAGAAGTTTGCTTTCTCATGATCTTTTGTGTCCCCAGCTCCTTTGTATATACCAGCCAACTGTTTCTGCTGAAGCTAACCTGGGCTTGAAACCACATATTTTCCCCAGTTCCCGCTAGTAATTCATGCCCAGCCAGCATTTCCCAGTCCACTGATAAATTGTGGGTAGTGGTGGGTGAGCTCAGCTCAGTTTGGAACTCTCAGGCTACCTCACTTCTCCCTTCATCCCTACTCCATCCAGGACTACAGAAGGGAAATGCCTTCTTAAGTGCAGCAATTCAGCTCCTGCCTTCTACCCTATGCTCAAATGTGCATACCTAAATCCATCCCGTAGCTCAGCTAGAAAAGGGTTTTTCTGTAGTATAGTTTGAAGTTGAGTAGAGTGATGCCTCCAGCATCATTCTTTTGCTTAGGATTGCCTTGGCTCTTTGGGCTCTTCTTTGGTTTCATATGAATTTTAAAAGTTTTTTTTCTAATACTGTGAAGAATGTCAATGGTAGTTTAATGGGAATAGTATTGAATCTATAAATTGCTTTGGGCAGTATGGCCATTTTCACGATATTGATTCTTCCTATCCATGAGCATGGAATGTTCTTCTATTTGTTTGTGTCATCTCTGATTTCTTCAAGCAGTGGTTTGCAGTTCCCCTAAAAGAAGTCCTTCACTTTTCTTGTTAGTTGTATTCCTAGGTATTTTATTCTTTTTGTGGCAGTTGTGAATGGGAGTTCATTTGTGATTTGGCTCTCGGCTTGCCTGATGTTGGTGTATAGGAATGCCAGCGATTTTTGCACATTGATTTTGTATCCTGAGACTTTGCTGAAGTAGCTTGTTAGCTTCAGAAGCTTTTGGTCTGAGATGATGGGATTTTTCCTATATCTTTAGATGTAGGATCATGTCATCTGCAAAGCTAGTTTTACTTCCTCTCTTCCTATTTGAATGTTCTTCATTTGTTTCTCTTGCCTGATTGCCCTGGCCACAACTTCCAATACTATGTTGAATAGGCATCCTTGTCTTGTACTGGTGTGCAAGGGGAGTGCTTCCAGCTTCTGCCCATTCAATATAATATTGGCTGTGGGTTTGTCATATATGACTCTTGTTATTTTGAAGCATGTTCCTTCAATACCTAGTTTATTCAGAGTTTTTAACATGAAGGAATGTTGAATTTTATCAAAGGCCTTTTGTGTGTCTATTGAGATTATCATGTGGTTTTTGTCTTTAGTTCTGTTTACGTAATGAATCACATTTATTGATTTGCATATCGGGAATGAAGCCTATTGATTGTGGTGGATAACTTTTTGATGTGCTGCTGGATTTGGTTTGCTAGTATTTTGTTGAAGATTTTTGCATTGATGTTCATCAAGGCCTGAAGTTTTCTTTTTTGTTGTATCTCTGCCAGATTTTGGCATAAGGACAAGTTAGGGAGGAGTCCCTCCTCCTCAATTTTTGGAATAGTTTCAGTAGGAATGGTACCAGCTCTTCTTTATACCTCTGATAGAAGTCAACTGTGAGTCCATCTGGTCCTGGGCTTTTTTTGGTTGGCAGGCTATTTATTACTGCCTCAATTTCAGAACTCATTGTTGATCTATTCAAGGATTCAATTTCTTCCTGGTTCAGTCTTGGGAGGGTGCATGTGTCCAGGAATTTATTCATTTTTTTCTAGATTTTCTAGTTTATGTGCATAGAGGTGTTTATAGTATTCTCTGATGATTGTTTGTATTTCTGTTGGGTCAGTGGTAATAACCCCCTTATCATTTCAAATTGTGTTTATTTGATGCTTCTCTCTTTTCTTCTTTATTAGTCTTGCTAGTGGCGTATCTATTGTATTAATTGTTTTCAAAAAACTAGCTTTTTGGATTCATTGATTTTTTGAAAGTTTTTTTGTGTCTCTATCTCTTTCAGTTCAGCTCTGATCTTGGTTATTTCTTGTCTTCTGTCAGCTTAAGTGGTTTGTTGTTCTTGGGTCTTTCTTTTAGTTATGATGTTAGGTTGTTAACTTGAGATTTTTCTAGCTTTTTGATGAGGGCATTTTAGTGCTATAAATTTCTCTTTTCATACTGCTTTAGCTGCATCCCAGAGATTCTGGTACATTGTATCTTTGTTCTCATTAGTTTCAAAGAACTTATTAGGCTGGGCACAGTGGTTCATGCCTGTCATCCCAGCACTTTGGCAGGCCAAGGTGGGTGGATCACCTGAGGTCAGGAGTTTGAGACCAGCCTGGCTAACATGGTGAAACCTCGTCTCTACTAAAAATACAAAAATTAGCCAGGCGTAATGGTGTGCAACTGTAATCCCAGCCACTTGGGAGGCTGAGGCAGGAGAATTTATTGAACCCAGGAGGCAGAGGTTGCAGTAAGCTGAGATCGTGCCATTGTGCTCCAGCCTGGGTCACAGAGCAAGACTCTGTCTTAAAAAAAAAAAAAGAACTTCTTGATTTCTGCCTTAATTTCATTATTTGACCAAGAGTCATCCTGGGCACATTGTTCAATTTTCATTTAGTTGTATGATTTTGAGTGAATTTCTTAATCTCAACTTCTAATTTGATTGTGCTATTGTCTGAGAGACTGTTATGATTTCAGTTCTTTTGCATTGGCTGAGGAATCTTTTACTTCTGATTATGTGATCAATTTTAAAGTAAGTGCCATGTGGCGATGAGAATAATGTATGTTCTGTTGTTTTGGTGTGGACGGTTCTGTATATAACTATCAGGTCCACAGTTAAAGTCTGGTGCGGTGTTAAAGTCTACCACTATTATTGTGTGGGGGTCTAAGTCTCTTTGAAGTTCTCTAAGAACTTGCTTTATGAATCTGGGTTCTCTTGTATTGGGTACATATATATTTAGGATATTCAGCTCTTCTTGTTGAATTGAACTTTTTACCTTTATGCAGTGCTCTTCTTTGTCTTTTTAAGTCTTTGTTGGTTTACAGTCTCTTTTGTCAGAAACTTGGAATGCAAATCTTAATTTTTCTGTTTTCTATTTGCTTGGTAAATTTTCCTCCATCCCTGTATTTTGAGCCTATGTGAGTCTTTACATGTGAGATGATCTCTTGAAGACAGCATACCAATGGGTCTTGGTTCTTTATCCCACTTGCCATTCTGTGTCTTTTAAGTGGACGTTTCCATTTACATTTAAGGTTAGTATTGTTATGTGTAGATTTAATCTTGTCATCATGGTGCTAGCTGGTTATTTGGCCAAAAAACCCCACAACCAACCCCATTAAATAATAGGCAAAGGACATGAACAGACACTTCTCAAAAGAAGACATACATACAGCCAATAAACATTAAAAAAAAAGCTCAAAATCACTGATCAATAGAGAAATGTAAATCAAAACCACAATGAGATACCATCTCACACCAGTCAGAATGACTATTATTAAAATGTCAAAAAACAGTAGACGTGGCTGGGTGCGGTGGCTCACACCTGTAGTCCTAGCACTTTGGGAGGCCGAGGTGGGTGGATCGTGAGGTCAAGAGATTGAGACCATCCTGGCTAACACGGTGAAACCCTATCTCTACTAAAGATACAAAAAATTAGCCGGCCGTGGTGGCAGGCACCTGTAGTCCCAGCTACTCAGGAGGCTGAGACAGGAGAATGGTGTGAACCCAGGAGGCAGGGCTTGCAGTGAGCTGAGATCATGCCACTGCACTCCAGCCTGGGTGACAGAGTGAGACTCCATCTAAAAAAAATAAGCCAGGCACAGTGACTCACACCTATAATCCCAGCACTTTGGGAGGCCAAGGCGGGCAGATCATGAGGTCAGGCAATTGAGACCATCCTGGCTGACACGGTGAAACCCCAACTCTACTAAAAATACAAAAAATTAGCCAGGCGTGGTGGTGGGTGCTTGTAGTCCCAGCTACTCGGGAGGCTGAGGCAGGAGAATGTCATGAACCTGACAGGCGGGGCTTGCAGTGAGCCGAGATCACACCACTGCACTCCAGCCTGAGTGACAGAGCGAGACTCTGTCATAAAACAAAACAAAACCAAATGGAAAAACAGCAGAAGCTGGTGAGGTTGTGGAGAAAAAGGAATGCTGTTACCATGCTGGTAGGAGTGTAAATTAGTTGAATCATTGTGGAATTGTGGAAGACAGTGTGGCATTTCCTCAAAGACCTAGAGGCAGAAATACCATTCAACCCATCAACCCCATTACTGGGTATATACCCAAAGGAATGTAAATCATTCTGTTATAAAGTTATATGCATGAGTATGCTCATTGTAATACTATTCATGATAGCAAAGACATGGAATCAACTTAAAACCCCATCAATGATAGACTGGATAAAGAAAATGTGGTACATATATACCATGGAATATGATGCAGCCATAAACAGGAATGAGATCATGTCCTTTGCAGGGGCATAGATGGAGCTGGAGGCCATTGTCCTTAGCAAACTAACTCAGAAACAGAAAACCAAATATCATGTGTTCTTACTTATAAGGAGGAGCTGAATGATGAGACCACATGGACACAGTTGGAGGAGCAACACACAATGGTGCCTGTCAGAGGGTGGGAGGTGGGAGGAGGGAGAGCATCAGGAATAATAGCTAATGGATGCTGGACTTAATACCTGGGTGATGGGATGATCTGTATAGCAAACCACCATAGCACACTTTACCTATATAACAAACCTGCCCATCCTGTACATTTAGCCCTAAACTTAAAATTAAAGTTGGAAATAAAAAAAGAAGAGGGGTTTCCATTTCTATTCTCTTTAGAAAGCACTGGTTCTAGAGTTAAACATCTTGTTCTTTGATGCCATTCAGGCTACATGTGGACTAGCCATTTAAGTTTTCTGGACTTCAGACTTTTTATCTTTAAAATGAAGGAAGAGGACAGATTAAAGCTTCATATTTATTGTGGATCCTACCATAATGTACCATTCTCCCTCCCTGCACATGGATCTAAGAAAATGAGGTCTCAAACAAAAAGATCTTTTACCTTCATCTAGACCTCTAGCCATAACCTCTTAAGGTCCATCTTTCATATTCTCCCCCAACTACTCACTACTCTCAATCCAGCCACTCAGCCCTAACAAACTTTAACTAGCAGTTTCATCATCTAGATATACCTAAATCTAATATTATGAGTCTAAAAAAGAAGACAATGATCAAGGAGTCTGAAGTCTATTTCAGATTTGCTGAGAAAAGACTTTTAAAAATAATGAAAATGTAAATTCCATTTCACAAATGGATAGATCATAAATTCAACCAATTTACTAGTTACTGTGCTGTCAAGATAGGCACAGACTTAACCTGCAGCAGAAAATTGTTAGATCCAAGTTGGTTTGAATGTGAGCTTTTGAAGGATGAGGACATTAGTAGTTCAATAAGCCAATAGTACTTAATATTTAATGTTTATTCCAGTCCTTTTTGTATGTACAGGGTCTTGCAATTTGTTCTAATCATAAAGAATGCTGTGAAAATGGCATTGGAAGGGTGTCATATTTGGTGCTGAGTCCACTCTGATTTGGGCACAACACTTAGTCTCTCTGGTCTCAGGGTCTTTATTTGAGAAATTAGAATAATAACGGTTACCTTCACACACCTAAAAAGAAAATTTGGAGAAGAAATACAATAATATATGGAAGTACACGCTACTTTTCAAAGAAAAAGTGGCATAATTATTATGTTAATGAGTACATCAGAGTAATTTGATATATTAAATGTTTAATTTAATAGAAAAGCTATTTTCTGCTTTCCACTGAAAATTATCTCAAACTCTAGTAATATAGACTAAAGAAAAAAATTCTGAAAACCCAAAGTGCCTCTAATGTTGGTAATATCTGTACCCTAGAGATCTTATTTTCTCTTCTGCAATGTACTTAATCTCAGTGGAGTGTCCAGAGAGAAAATATTTTCCTGTTTTCAGTGATGAAAATATAATCAAGTGGAAAAAAACTTTAATTCCCAAAAGGCATCTAGATTTCCAAACCGTATTCAAATCATTTACAATGAAAAAGAAGGATTCCAGAAAAGGTAGATTTAAACCAGGTAAAGAAGATCTGCCTGTGGCTACTATTGACATTACATCCTCAGGTGAGGTGCAGAGTGTTAAAGGAAGAAAAAAAGGTGGAAATTCCTTAGGGAAGTTGCCAAGAATGTTCTTCTTAATCTCTGACTTTCCATTACATTGCTGTTGTCCGGGGGAATTATGACTGTAAGAATCAGGAAAACCTCCTGGGCACTGGCAACTGTAGTTGCAGTTAGCATTCAGTGAAGAATGACCCTTTAGAGTGGTAAAACTCTGGAAAATTTCACCTCTAATTGGACTCTCATAAATTTACTGGTATCCTGTTCTGACTGAATCTCCAACTCAGGGAATGTTTGCCCTATTTCTATTTTCTGAGCCAGAAATGAATGTACTATAAATAGAATATATTAGTAGTAAAACTAAAAGTCTTATAAAAGACTTACATAAAAGAGATAGCGAGGTTTTCTGGTGTTGATGTGAAATATTTACTAAGAATGCATTTAGAAAATATTTTTATTATGGTAAAATACACATAACGTATAATTTGCCATTTTATTCATTTTATATGTACAATTCAGTGGCATTAGTTACATTTGCAGTGTTTTGCAACCATCACCACTATCTATTTCCAAAACTTTCTCATCACCCCAAACAGAAACTCAGTACCCAGTAAAAAAATAACTCTAATTATTACTTCCACTGGTAAGCTCTAATCCACTTTCTGTCTCTATGAATTTGTCTTTTCTAGGTACCTCATATAAATGGAATCACACAATATTTGTCCTTTTGTACCTGACTTATTTCACTTAGCATATGATGTTTTCAAGGTTCACCCATATTGCAGCATGTATCAGACCTTCATTCCTTTTTGCATAATGAATAATAATCCATTGTAATGACATGGTACATTTTGTTTATTCATTCATCTGTCAATAGACACTTAAGTTGTTTCCACTTTTTGGCCCTTATGAATGATGCTACAATGAACATTGGTGTACGAGTATCTGTTTGAGTATCTGTTTTCAATTCTTTTGAATATATACATAGGAGCAAAATTGCTGGGTCCCATGCTGGGTATTTCTGTTTTTAGCGTTTTGAGGAAACACCAAAATATTTTCCACAGCAACTGCATTAACTTTTGTTCCCACCAACATTATATGTGTTCCAATTGGTCCACATCCTGTCCATAACTTGTTGTTTCTTGTTTGTTTCTTTTTAAAAAAGTCGTAGCCATCCTGTTAGGTGTGAAGTGATACATCATTGTGGTTTTAATTTGGATTTCCCTAAAGTGGATGATGTTGAGCATCTTTTCATGGGCTTATTAGCCAATGTATATCTTTTTTGGTGAAATATCTATTCAAATCCTTTATCCACTTTTAAAGCAAGTTGTTTGGATTTTTTGTTGTTGAGTTGTAGAAGTTATTTTTATATTTTTGATATTAATGGCTTATCACACACATGATTTACAAATATCTTCTGCCATTCTGTAGGTTGCTTCTCATTTTCTTGATGATATTCTTTAAGAATGTATTCCAAAGCTGTGTGACTTGAATTATTTATATTTGCATATTAGAGGAAATTTCATAGCATGTGTGTTGCGAATGTGATGAAACACTTTCAGACAGTGTTAGAAGAGGCCTAACCTGTTTTACATGATCTGTGTCACAGCAGTGTTTTACTCTAAATGCTTACTTTATATAGGAGCCAATTTATCTCTTTCCCTGTGCTCCTGTCGACCCACACCTTCAAGAGTTTACTCTCTGAGAAGTGTTGGGGAAGATGTTTCCATTTATATCTCCTCACTTTCTCTTTCCTACACAAGTAGGGAGGCCTGTGTCACCTTATTGGTGAGACTGGGGGAGCTTCAAGGGCTCTTTCCGCAGATCCACTTAACTATGGGCTGCAGGTTCTCTTCTCTCTCTGCTTCTGCTCACCTGGCCAGATGTCCCCACCTGGCAGACACAGGCCACAATCCCACCTAGGGCAGCCAGTTACGTATCTGTGCCTCAGATCCGCCTCTCTCCACAGGGAGGTTCTATGGGATAGGTTATAGGGAGAAAATGCAGAAATGCAAATCAACCCCATCCTCCAATCTAGCTTTACCAGTAATAACAGCATATATTCTTATCCCTCCCTCACCCGGACTTCTATTTCTCAGTTGATTCAGAATCTTGAAGGGAAAGGAATGAGATCAATTGGCACCTTCCAAATTCCAACATGAATTGATCTGTGTTTGAAATAGATGGTGTTCTCGGCTTCTATGTATGTAAAGTTCCTGCCTTATTTTTCATGGATCATTTTGAAGAAGGTGACTGGAACAATGTGGGAACAATGCCGGAATTGTGGCCGGGTGGTAATTAGTCAGTGCTTTAATTTCTCTTTTAGGGTTTTGAAAATGGAGAACTTTTTCCACTAAAAAATGAAAATAGTGTTCTCATAACTATGAGGCAGCACAACTTCCTGGTGACTTTCCCTGCCTCACTTGGCACCTTGCTTGTTTATAGAGTGTTTTCTTTCCCTGGTTCATTTCCAGTGGCTAGAAGGGAGCAGTACAGCGGTCTAAGAGGCTTAAGTTTAAATAGCATTCTTTATATTTGAAAAGTGCCTTGACCGATTCTGTAAAATATGGTTTTCACAAGTAGATGTGAGACATGTTTATTTAAGAGAGTCTAGGGTGTCCATTAAAATAGGCTTCTTCAACATGGAGTTAGGATACATAATATTCTGGATATCACAAATAATTTGTTACCAGTTCAGGCTGAGTGGGCGTTTAGAGTATGACCATGACCAATGAAGTGTTGATGGAGTTGATTTACCAAAAGGGCAAGAATTCTAGGAGAGAATTTTGTAGGCAGAGACCGAAGAGTAAGAAAATTTACAAAAGACACTCCTGACCTCGGCCCTGTCCTGGCCCAGGCATCAAGGTTGGACTTCTTAGCAGAGGCTGACAGGCCTGTGAAAAAGATGAGGCACACGCCATACTTCTTTGTTGCTGGGACACCAAATGACACAGAATAGGCAAAAAAGAGAGGTGTCCTCCATATTTCTGCAAGGAACAGAACCTGGCTTGGTTATAGCAAATATTGTCAACTCTTTTGGCAGCTTTGAAAAGACCTAGTACTCAGGAATATTATGGTAGATGAAAGATGGCTATTAATTCGTTGAAATGTCTCCTCCTGAGAAGTGGGATCTATGTCCCTTCCCTTAAAATAGGAGACTCTGTGACTGTTTAGAGTAATATGATGATGATGTGCCATATTCTGGGCCCAGGCCTCAAGAGACTGGCTGCTTTTACTTCCTGAAACTTGGAATTGTAACTCTGGAAACCCACCCACCTTGTGAGGAAGTCAAACAGCACTGTAGAGAAGCCCATGTAGAAAAGAACTGAGGCTCCCAGGTAACAGCTTTGGCTGAAATCGAACAGTCAATCAACTTCCAGTCATGTGGGTGAGCCACCTTGGAAGTGGATTCTCCAACCCCAGTTGAGCTTCCCAGCTGACTTGCATGGGGCAGAGACAAGCCTTCTCCACTGAGTCCTGCCCAAATTGAGAATCATGAACAAAGTAAATGGTTGCTGTTTCAGGCTACTAGAATTTGGGGTGGCATGTTACACAGCCACAACTGGAACAGAGTGCAAATGCAGAAGGAGCACCCTATAGGGATTTTGAAGGCAGTGCTCATAAATGAAAAGGCACAGGCAGAGGAAAACAAGAGTTTTTATGGGAAGACAGTGGATAAGTGGAACTGAGTTTCTCTAAAGAGAAAGATGGGGTGATAATCCTAACGATAAGTAAAAAGAAATTCTGAATTTATGAGAGATTTACTTTATGAAGAATGAATGAGAACAGATTCAAAGATATGTCTACCATAATGTTAGACTGTTTGACTTGCATTCTGATAAAGTTTCTTGATAGAAAAATGTTGTAGTTATAATTCAGCACACAGATATATACACAAACTATTATGGGTATATTGTGGAAAATAGGGTATTTAGTTCTTTCAGGAAAACCTTGACAGAAAAAGTGATATTTGAGCTGCCCTGGAGATGAATATGAGTTTTCCAGAACCCATAGACTAATTTAATGGACAAACAATAGATAGGGAGAAAAATATTTGCAATTTACATGAAAGTCAAATGGTTATAATCCTTCATATTGATAAGAAATATAAATGAAATCAATAAAAAATGGACAATTTACAAAAGAGAAATACATTTCCAGTAAACATTTAAAAAGATCAACATCAGAATTACCTGAGAAATGAAACAATAATTAAAAAGATACACCATTATTTGCTAATATACCATTATGAATTCAAAATAGCAATAACATCCAATGATGGTGAGAATGTGAGTAAAGACTGGTTGAGACTTTGGATTGACACAAGCTTTTGGAAACTGGAAAGCGTGAAAATGTAAAATGCATGCATTCTGTGATCTACTAACTTCACCTCCAGGAAACTATCCTTGGAAATGACAGCACTAGTAGAGATATTGATATAAAGATGCTTTTGATCTGATATTGACCATGTTTTCACATTTTTTTAAACTTTTAAGTTCAGAGGTACATTTGCAGGTTTGCTATTTAGGTAAGATTGTGTCATGGGGGTTTGTTGTACAGATTATTTCATCACCCAGATATTAAGCCTAGCACTCTACTAGTTATTTTCCTGATCCTCTCATTCCTCCCACCATCCACCCTCCATTAGAACCCAATGTCTCTTGTTCCCCTCTATGTGTCCATGTCCATCTGTCCTCATCATATAGCTCCCATTTACAAGTGAGAACATGCAAAATTTGGTTTTCTGTTAATGCTTTAGTTTGCTAAGGATAATGGCCTCCAGCTCCATCTATGTCCCTGCAAAGGACATTATCTCATTCTTTTTTATTGCTGCATAGTATTCCATGGTGTTTACCACATTTTCTTTATTCAGTGTACCATTGATGGGCATTTAGGTTGATTCCATGTCTTTGCTATTGTGAATAGTGCTGCAATGAACATATGTGTTTTTAGTAGAACAACCTAACTAGAAACAAAACAATATACAATAACAGGGGAAATAAAATTTTAAGTTGGTAATTTATGCTTTTTTCATACTGTGAAATATTATGCTGAGCCCTAGGCTTCTTACTTGTGACATAGATAAATACAGAAGTTTAAGCCAGTGTTCATTGGGCTTTATGTTATTTGTCACTAAAAACATTTCTATTTGAAAGGCCAGGATCATAGTTAGCATTTTTGAAATCATAGGCCTGTAGTCTCCAGATATTAGTTTTCTATTTAGAAGGTAGTCCTTTAAAATATAAGCCTACAAACAAAATTTTCTCATGGAAAATAGAACCCATAGTCCTTATTAGTATGACAAAAAGGCTCTAGGTCTGAGATTTAGACAGACAGGACAAAACTCTGACTGTTCAATGTAAATGAAAATGACAGAGATAAAGTGGACACAGAATCCATCCATCCCCTACTCCCAATCTTCAATACGTCTGAGTAAGATTATATACTTTTGTATTCTGTCAAGAAGGTAACAGTTCTTTCTACTCTAGAAAAGACATGAAATTGTCTCTCAGTACCTATGTAGGATTGGTTCCAGGATCTCTGCAGATACCAAAATTCACTGATGCTCAAGTCCCTTATATAAAATGGCATAGTATTTGTGTATAAGCTATGCACATCCCCCTTTATACTTTAAATCATCTCTAGATGACTTATAATATATAAAATAATGTAAACATTATGCAAATATTATACCACATTGGTTTCATATTTGTATTAATTTTTGTTATGTTATTTTTTTCTGAATATTTTTATACATGGTTTATTGAACCTGTGGATGTGGATGTGAAGAACCAACTGTCCATATGTATTGTACTTAGCCTAGAATGAGAGGATTTTCTTTTATTTTGTTTTGGTTTGTCTGTGTGTTTTAAGTCCACTATGACTCCTGCCTGATTAGCCTTAGCCAGAATGCTTCTTTTCTAAACTATAGACTTTGTCTGCGATATAGTAATAATGTATAATACTGTATAAATGTATTATATACATATATAATAAATATAATAATGTATAAATGTGTAAAACACTAGAGATTTCAAGTGGCATGACTATATCATTCTCATGACAAGTTCCTCTAGCTAATACTCTTCGGGAGAATAAAGTAAACTTCTGACTGTATGATTAGCCTTGTTTTCCAAATTTTCTGTGTACTCCATCTCCTTGCTACCATATATTTGAAACGTAGGTCCTTGAGTGAAATTACAATTTTCATCTTTTTTACTGGTTCTAGTACCACAAAAGATGAAATGAACATCCTCCACCCTGTCTCTACTAACCGCAGCTATAAACCCAGGTGGAACGCATGTATGACGAGGATGATGAAGAGTTAATGCCCGCAGATAGATTGGGGGAAAGGATTAGAATTCCAAATACCACCAAACCAGCGGTGTTTTCATATGTCCTTGCTCTGGTATTTCCCAGGTTGAATTCAAAGACAAATTGACACCCTGATATATGTACCAGATGTGGACAGAAAAAGTTCCAGAAAAGCCCTCTCTTTCAGTTCTGAGCAGAGGAAAGAGGATCCAAAGGTCAGAGAGGGAGAGGGAAAAATCCCTTGCTTTTGTTTTTTGCTTTTTGTGTTTCTATTGTCTCTGCCTCAGTCCAGGCCACAGTGGCAGTGGTGATAGTGAAAGTGGAGCAACCAGGCAGATGCGTACCCTCCAAGAGAGGGGAAAACTCTCTGGCTAGAAGATCGATGGTCCCAGAGCTTGGAATGAATTCACATTGCTTTTTCTCTCCCCACCCTTTCTGCTGCTTAGTCCTACAGGTGCCATGAGAGGATGTGCACAGCAGAGTGAGGAAGCTAAAGCCCCAGCTTTAATGCCAGAGAACCAGTAAGGGGGGCTTCCCTGGTACAAATTTTAGGCACTGAGTCAAGCCAGTAAAGTGGGAAGACAGAGAAAGCAAAAGAGCAGTCTCACCTTTCAGCTCCATCACTCATATTATATAGATGGTTCTCTGATTTTTTTTTTAAGTAAGCTTAATTACTCTGTCAGTAGACAAAAAACTCTGAAGAACCATAAGTTCTCAAATTCAATTTCATAAGACATGTTTTTCACTTTAACAGCCAACTCAAAACCCATCCCAAGCATTTCCGTAGTTGAAACTGGAGAAACGCAAACCACCCAAGGCTATTGCTGACTGCTTTGAGTGCCTGAGATTCTTAGGTTCAGTGATCCCATAGGCTATTAAACTTTTATTAACATGTTGAAAAGAAAACACTTTGCTAGTGTGTCACACTTCTTGGAGCAGCAATAAATAGAAATCCATAAGGCAAACCACAAATGCAAGCTGCATATGTAATTTAAATTTTTTGGTAGTCCATATATGAATTCTGGAGCATTAAATGTTTACATTGCAAAATAACAAATGCCTCAAATTGATGATCTAAGCTTTTCCCTTAAGAAACTAGAAAAATAAGAGTAAATTAAAACCAAATCAAGCAGAATGATGGAAAAAATGAAGATAAAAGCAGAAATCAGTGAAATTGAAAATAGTAAAACAATAGGGAAAATCAGTAAGACCAAAAGCTGGTTTTTTGAAAGGCTTTCTTGGCCAGACTGAGAAAAGAAAGAAAGAGGGCAAAAATTACTAATATTAGTTATAAAAAACGGGTATCACTATAAACCCCACAGATATTAAAAGTATAATAAAGGAATACTGTGAACAACCCTATGTACATATTCAACACTTAGATGAAAGAAACCAAACCTTAAAAATCATAAGCTACCAAAAGTACTCAAGAAGAAAAGTAAAAAAAGCCAAGTGAAAATAATTTGATATGTTTAATTTACCGCAATATATATAAAAATATTATCTCTTAGCATCTAATCTTTATAAAAATTGAGATAGTTTAATCTTTTTTGCATTAAAACTTCAAAGTCCAGTATACACTTTGTACTTATAGCACATCAGAATTTGAACAAGTCACGTTTCAGGTACCTAGTGGCCCTCCATATTGGGTAGAGCAGATTTAGAGAATAAAGAAGACTACATCTTCTGGGGATGAAAATAGTTCATTTTTTTAGCCCAGGAAAAGCCTGCTTACCAAATTAATGCATACAGAGCCTGAAAAGGAAAATTGTGAGAGGAGATTTATTTCAAGGATGAGAAAAGAAAGAAAACCAGGCCAAATTATTTCTAATAGCAAATGTTTGAAGGCAACTAATAAAGCAGTATTATTAGACACTGTCATAGGATGAGTAGGAATATTTTTCTTAATGTCATATTTTCAAAAATAGGTATGCCTGTAAATTTATTGGTATATGTATGTAGTAACTATTCCAATTATTTTACTTAGAAAAGCAATTTCTTTAAAATGAATGAATTATATAAGCATTTTGCAACAATGAAATGAAAACATACTAATCCAGTTTGAAAGACTAGCAGTAAAAGACAGTAATTAAATGGTGAATTGTCTGTTTACAAATTCTGGAAGCATTAATGCACATTTCACTAATAATATTATATGTAATTAATTTGTTGTTCATTGTTCATCCATTGCTCAAATATTGCTCAGTGGAATTTTTTATGGTTATGTTTCTTAATAATGATAACAACATGGGAGGCCAAATGCAATTCAGATTCTAAAAATAGCTGAAAGGATTTTGTTAATATGCCTTAGTTAGTTTTGCTTAATATTGGTTAATGGGTCATTAAAGATTTCCGTTAGCGTATTTAGAAAATGAACTAACTTAAAAATTGTTTTCGGTATTGCTTTATTTATAAATATTTCACATGTGACTAATTTTCATTTATGGTTGTAGATGATGGCCTAAGTTCTGAATAATAAACAAAGGGGGGGATATACATGTTATTTAAGAATGTGATCTCTAATAACTTCAGTGTTCTATCAGTGTTTATAGCCATTTAATGTATTGTGCTTAGAGAGGAGAGAATTATGCTCTGGATATTACATATACAAATAGGATAAAGATTTAAATCTCTGGTAGAGCCTGTTCTCCAGGACTAAGCAAGACACCTGGAAAAAGTACTAGATAATTAATCAAGATTAGAAAGGCAAAAAATTAAAAATTTTGGATTTTCTTTTTCTTCCAAGAACAGAAAACTTTCTATATCACCTGAGACTTAGAACTGGCCTGCAAAAAGGGTTAAACACAGGGATATCAAACAACATTTTCAATCCTGAAATTTCCATCATAACCAATTGATTAGTTATCGTAAGTGATTCCTTTTAATAAATCATGTTTATACTTCTAACCAAAAATCCCTGCTAAGCTTGCAAATAGGATTTTGCTGTAATTCCTAGAATGTTCATGATTAACTTATGGACCCAATATGTAACAATGGGACACCCTCTGTGTAAACAGCTTAGAGTTGGTACACAAAGGATTGTGGATATGAAATATTACAAAATAAAGTTTTTACTCCCTTGAAAAACTTATAGAAGCAATAATGGTTCCTATCTATGAATCATCTACTACATGCCAATCATTGTATTAGATGCATTAGATATTTAATCTTTAAATTAACCTTGTGAGATAGGAAATATTTTCATTTCACAGATGATTAAACAAATTCAGAAGTGGCTATGCCCAAGTCCCACAATGGCCTATTAGTCATTGCTACTCTAACTTATTTAAGGAGGTTAGTATTAATATTTAAAATATAGTCATGGCAAGATAATATGTGGAAGACTATATACAAAATGCTGACAGATGGCTCATAAAGAGTCATCAGCCCAAGAGAGGGAAGTATTTATTTGGATCTCAAAAGAAGTGATGGGTAAAGATTGGGAATCAGACTGGCATTCCAGATTAGAGTACAGGATTAGCAAATATCCTGAGATATTTGGCTGAGACAAATATAAGCAAAATTCACATGGGGCACGTGAAGAACTCTGTCAGGAAATATGACATGAGGTTACTCCGTTGTGGAGAATAGGGGCTGGGGCTGAATGGCAGTACACACTGGGCTACACAGTTAGATTGATTATGGCCAAGAGTGGGTTTTTAAAGTGGGGATAGATTTAATAAAATAGAGTTTTATGAAGGTTGCCTTTATAACTACATGTGGGATGGACTTGAATGGGAAATTTGGGGAGTTAAAATAAGTATTTGGATACTATTAATAGACATTGGAATTTAGTCTGGGATTTTCAGTGAGCGTAAATAGGATAAAATTTAAAAGGTTTTGTTTAGCAACATAGTGTATTTGTATAGTATATGATGAAGTAATGAATTATAAACAATATATTTTAGAATCAATAATTTTACAAATAGGGAAAAGTCAAAGATAATCCCAAACCTTAAAGCCTATAGGATAAAAAACAACAGATATCCCACTGGTATTATTACATAATTGCCAAAGGGTACCATTTTGAATCAGAATGTCCTTTATATTTGGCAGATTGGAGATCACTGACATCATTTGCTAAAATAGTTTCAAGGGAGCCATGATGCTGGATACAAAGTTGCAATTGTTTAATGAACAAATGTAAAGAGAAAAATTTGCAGTAGTAAGAGGAAACTATTGTTCCACTGAAGAGTGATGCTGACTGAGAAGCTTTTGTTAGTATGGGAGAGATGAGGGTTCAGGAAATGAGCAGCCTGCACTTATAAAGTATAGTGTGAGTGTTAGTGAAGAATTCATTTGCTATGAATCTGAATTTCCAAGAGATACAGTTGTGAAGTTTGGAAGGAAGGGAAGCAGTGATAGGAAGATTATAAAGCAGACAGATGACCAGTTCTTAGGTGAACAAAAACGGGAGGAATGTAAGGCAAGGTGCAGTTACCAGCCTTGCAGTGCCCAGTGCTCATAGTGGAATTGATCTCATGGTATTCTGGGTGGGAAGTCTGGGATGGTGACTTCTTGCTCCAGTGTTCTCTGTCTGATGACTGTTTCTAGGCAGTTCAGGAAACCATGAGAAGAAAGGAGGTGAAAATGAACGATCTCATCTCGCATGTTTTCACCTGTAAGTGGGAGCTAAACATTGAGTACACATGGACACAAAGAAGGGAACAACAAACACCAGGGCTACTTTTGGGTGAACAATGGGAGGAGGGTGTTTTAGCTTGTTTTCATGCTGCTAATAAAGACATACTGAGACTGGGAAATTTACAAAAGAAAGAGGTTTAATGGACTTACAATTCCACATGGCTGAGGAGGCCTCACAATCATGGCGGAAGGCAAGGAGGAACAAGTCACATCTTACATGGATGGCAGCAGACGGAGAGAGAGCTTGTGCAGGGAAACTCTTCTTTTTTTTTTTTTTTTTGAGACGGAGTGTCGCTCTGTCACCCAGGCTGGAGTGCAGTGGCACAATCTCGGCTCAGTGCAACCTCCTCCCAGGTTCACGCCATTCTCTTGCCTTAGCCTCCCGAGTAGCTGGGACTACAGGCACTGGCCACCATGCCCAGCTAATTTTTTTGTATTTTTAGTAGAGATGGGTTTTCACCATGTTAGCCAGGATGATCTCGATCTCCTGACCTTGTGATCACCCGCCTCGGCCTCCCAAAGTACTGGGATTACAGACTTGAGCTACTGCAACCGGCTGGAAACTCTCATTTTTAAAAGCATCAAATCTCATGAGACTCATTCACTATCACAAGAACAGTGCAGGAAAGAGTTGACTTCATAATTCAATCACCTCCTACTAGGTTCCTCCCATGACATGTGGGAATTGTGGTTGTTACAATTCAAGATAAGATTTGGGTGGGGATACAGTCAAATCATTTCATTCTACCCTCCCAAATCTCATGTCCTCACATTTCAAAACCAATCATGCCTTCCCAGCAGTCCCCCAAAGTCTGAACTAATTTCAGCATTAACTCAAAAGTCCACAGTCCAACATCTCATCTGAGATGAGGCAAGTCCCTTCACACCTTGAGCCTGTAAAATCAAAAGCAAGTTAGTTACTTCCTAGATACAATGAAGGTACAGGCATTGGGTAAATACAGCCATTCCAAATGGCAGAAATTGGCAAAAACAAAGGGGCTACAGGCCCCATGCAAGTCCAAAATCCAGCAGGGCAGTCAAATCTTAAAGCTCCAAAATAATCTCCTTTGACTCCATGTCTCACATCCAGGTCATGCTGATGCAAAAGGTGGGTTCCCATGGTCTTGGGCAGCTCCGGGGCTGTGGCTTTGCAGGGTACAGCCTCCCTCCTGGCTGCTTGCATGAGCTGGCATTGTGTCTGTGGCTTTTCCAGGTGCACAGTACAAGCTGTCAGTGGATCTACCATTCTGGGTCCTGGAGGAGACTGGCCCTCTTCTCACAGCTCCACTAGGCACCGCTGCGGGGGGACTCTGTGTGGGGGCTCTGACCCCACATTTCCCTTCTGCACTGCCCTGGCAGAAGTTCTCTATGAGAGCCCTGCCCCTGAAGCAAACTTCTGCCTGGACATTCAGGTGTTTCCATACATCCTCTGAAACGTAGGCAGAGGTTCCCAAACCTCTTGTCTTCTGTGTACTTGCAGGCTCAACACCACATAGAAGATGCCAAGGCTTGAGGCTTGTACCCTCTGAAGCCATGGCCTGAGCTTTATGTTGGCCCCTTTCAGCCATGGCTAGAGTGGTTGGGACGCAGGTCACCAAGTCCCTAGGCTACCCACAGCACAGGGACCCTGGGCCTGGCCCACGAAACCACTTTTTCTTCCTAGGCGTCTGGGCTTGTAATGGAAGGGGCTGCAATGAAGACCTCTGACATGACTTGGAGACATTTGCCCCATTGTGTGGGAATTAACATTTGACCCCTCATTACTTATGCAAATTTCTGTAGCCAGCTTGAATTTTTCCTCAGAAAATGGGATTTTATTTTCTGTCACATTGCCAGACTGCAAATTTTCTGAACTTTTATACTCTGCTTCCCTTATAAAACTGAATGCCTTTAACAGCATGCAAGTCATCTCTTGAATGCTTTGTTGCTTAGAAATTTCTTCTACCAGATACCCTAAATCATCTCTCTCAAGTTCAAAGTTCCACAAATCTCTAGGGCAGGGACAAAATACCACCAGTCTCTTTGCTAAAACACAACAAATTCTCATTTTCATCTGAGACTGCCTCAGCCTGGACTTTATTGTCCATATCACTATCAGCATTTTGGACAAATCCATTCCGTAAGTCTCTAGGAAGTTCCAAACTGTCTCACATTTTCCTGTTTTCTTCTGAGCCCTCTAAACTGTTCCAACCCCTGCCTGTTACCTAGATCCAAAGTTACTTCCACATTTTCAGATATCTTTTCAGCAATGTACCACTCTACTGATACCAATTTACTGTATTAGTCCATTTTTACACTGCTGATAAAGACATACCCAAGACTAGGCAATTTACAAAAGAAAGAGGCTTAATGGACTTACAGTTCCATGTGGCTGGGGAGGCCTCACAATCGTGGCAGAAGGCAAGGAAGAGCAACTCATGTCTTACATGGATGGCAGCAGATGAAGAGAGAGAGAACTTATGCAGGGAAACTCCCGTTTTTAAAACCATCAGATCTCGTGAGACTCATTCGCTATCACGAGAACAGCACAGGAAAGACCCACTTCCATAATTCAGTCAATTCCCACTGGGTTCCTTCTGCAACACCTGGGAATTGTAGGAGTTACAATTCAAGATGAGATTTGGGTGGGGAGACAGCCAAACCATATCTGAGGATGAGGATCAAAAAATTACCTATCGGGCACTGTGCTGATTAACTGGGTGACAAATATCTGTATACCAAACCCCTGTGACACACCGTTTATCTATATAACAAACCTGTACATGTATCCCTGATTTTAAAGTGGAAGTTAAAAAAAAGAAAAAGAAAAAGAAAATGAACAATCTCCCTAAGGAGCAGTAGAGAAGAGGAAGGAAGGCCTAAATAGGTGATTCTTAACTGGACTGGCATCAGAATCAACTGAGGAACTTAAAAAAATAAACGACAGGACTCATATATTCAGGCCCCAAACCCAAAGAGGCAAAGAAAGGCTGGAGTGCCTGTATGTTTTTTAAAAAAGTTTTTGCAGTAATTCTAAAACACAACGAGGAATAAGAAGCTCTGACTATAACCTAAAGAAACATTTTTCCATTAAACAACAACATTAAAGTGCCATCAATGGAACTGAAAAAGAGACTAATGGAAAGTTAGAGGCAAAAATATTCAGGGTCCCATCACAAACATTTTGAGAAAAGGAAATTCTAACAGGTATTGAATAGTGTTGAAAACAGCAGTGTGTCGGGGGAAGCTGCCATGAGCTCTGACAATGAGGAAATTACCATTGCTCTCTGAAATTCTTGGAGTGCTTCCCACTTACCTTATTTGGCCATGATCTCCTCTGAGTACCTTCTATAACTTGCAGCCTACCTACCTCTACTATAGTGTACATTCCATGACAGACCATAAGTGTTTCGTTTTCATCTTTGTGAGATTGTGGGCATATTTCTATCCGTAGAGCCTAGCACTGTGCTTGGATTACATGTTCAACAAATGTTTGTGGAATGAATGAATAAAGGAATGAATGAATGAATACATATATTCATGACATAATCACAGGAACAGTTCATCCCTGTAATAACAAAAGAAACACGCAAAAAAGGAATGTGGGTAAAGAAACAAAATAGAGATGATTTAAATGGTATTCACATACCTTGCTGTTCTTGCTTGCAACAGTTCTGAGGGTTTGAAGAAGACTCAATTATTAATGTATGGAACATTTGGGCTCCTAAGAGAACGTGGTGGAACGGATGAATAATTAATGTTGTTAGTTTTTCTGATTTGTGTCATTATTCTTCTTTTAACTGAGCCAGAGGATGGATTTCCCTGTAAATTATAGATGTCCTCATTTTAGAATGTCAATGTGGCCTCCTGAGCTTTGCCCTCACCTAAGCCGGGCCTGTCTCTCTCTACTGTGCTTCCTCCGAGTTTCTCAACCAGTGTCTCATTATGCACAGTACAGTGTCACATTAATGTGGTACTTACACAAGCATGGCCTGTATAATGTATTTCAAGCATGGTTTATGAAGTATTTACAGTCATATCATCTTGGGTACCTGTTAAAGGGCAGCTCTCCAGACCTCTATGAGATAAGACTCTCTGTGGGTAGAGCAAGGCCATCTGTACTTGGCACCTGCAGCTCTAAGGCTCTTCCTCATCATTTAGCATTGATTTTAATGTAAGTTTGCTTATATTTTTACATATGTATATATTTCTCATAAGAGTGTAAGTTTTCTTCAGGACAGAGATTGTGTTGGTGCACATTAAGTTATTTTCTAGGTAATTTTTGTCTAAATTTGTTGTAAGAAATTTAGAGCCCAAGTTGTGATATATGTATAAACATAACACAGTGGACTTTTATTGCATGATTGCTAGGTGCCAATCACTTTCAAAAATTTAATATTTAATTTCAAACTTTACATATATTTAAATGTTTTAAATGTATTAATCTGTTTAATCTTTAAAATAATCATATGAGTTAAATTTCGTAACAGGCAATGTAACTTAGCAGTTGAGTATGTATGCTCTGCCTGCCTGGATGTGTGTTCCAGTGTTGCTGCTTGGATGTGTAACTCTGGGAAAGTTACTTATCCTCTTTCTGCCTCAGTTTCCTCATCTGTAAATTGGAGGTAGTAATACCTACCTCGGAAGGTGGATGTGAGGATTTAGTGAGTTGAAACCTTTAAAGAATTTGAAACAAGGCTTCACACATAGTGAGTGCTGAATGATTACCTCTTATTATTTTTAATCTCCATTTTACAATTGAAGAAACTAATGCATATACAAGTCTGTATACACAAATGTATATACAGTCATTTGCCCTGGTCATATAGCTAGGAAGCTGTGGAGCTGGGGCTCCCACTCCAGTGGTGTGCATTTGTGCGATTCCCCATACCCAGCATGCTGTGTGCCCTTCAATCATTAACTGTAGTATGAGATCCCACTCATTCAGGGGATCACTTCTAAGCTGACTGGAAAGGACCACTCAGTAATTTCTTTAGCAATACTGAGGCCGTGGATCTCATAGGATTTGCAGGAACCTCATCACATAGCATCAAGATGGCCTTGCTCCACCTGGCTAGCTTCCCTGTCTACTATGTGCCTCTGTCCTTGGCATTGGAAGGGACACACACACAAAATGTAAAAGGCATTCTTGACCTCAAGAAATATATGATGTATAATATATAGAGAACAAAATGACCCTGGTAGACTCACAAAGCAGTTAAATAACAGTGAAGTCACAACATCAAGGCACTAGCTGATTAAGTCCCCAGATGAAAGACATTGATAGTGAAAGTACCATAGACATATTCATGGAGAAAGAGGAGTTAATTTAGCTGGAGTGGTTTCATGGAGAAGGTAGAATTTAAGGTCAACCTTGATATACAAAGTTGTGGGAGTAAGTGACGTGAGACAGAAAAGTGTTTGCGGCAGGGAAGAGAGCTAGCTCTTCAAGTTAGAAAAGCTGCCTCTTTCCTCTGCTTTGGGTTCATCCTGTGAGCAGATGTTAGCTTAGTACTCGTATTTATTTATCTTTCTGTTTGGTACAAAAACTTCCTATTGCTCTAGCTTTCATCGAGTCTTGGGGAATGTGTCATTCTCTTTGTTGTTATTTTTGTATTTTATTCAAGCATGGTAGAGTTCAGATTCCCCAGTAAAACACACAATGGTATTCTTGATAAGCCTCCAGGACTCTGTTTTTTCAGTCACTTGAAAGGCCACAGAACTCTGCAAAAAAGGTAGTGAAATCCAAACAAATCCAAGCGTACAGACAACTCCCTCAAATAGCAGAAACTACTATTATTTGGCCCATACACCTGTAGATTATTTCTAATTACATTCTTTACTTCATTTAACAGAACAGATATGGAAGAGTCATTTCTATGCAAATATCCAAAAAGAAAAAATTAAGGAAATGCATTTATGAGAATTAATGTTGTAGAGCCTTTTAGATGCATTTGAAATCTGTTTTAAAATGCCATCTTTTATTAGGCCTATGCAAAAGAAATATTTTTGGAGCAATTATTTTGCAGTAAACTGAGAAGAAAATATCTGATCTGCTTCCATTTACAATGCACTTAGTCCTATGTAATTATAAAGGGACTAAGTTGTAACTGGCATTTCCATTATAAACAGATTTTATGGTCCTTTAATACATGGTTCTAGTTTGAAAAGTGACCAAGAAAACACAAATCCTTATTTTTTTAATCCAAATTGACTAATTCAATACAATGTCAGAATTTTTCAAGTTGCTTTTCATAATTTTGTCTCTTTCTGTTACTGTGTATGTCACTGACATTTCCTAGTGACAGCAGAACCATTTGATCTTTTACTAATTTGGTTTTAGCACAGGAGCCCCTGAAAATTAAAGAGCTGACACAAGAATTCTCAATTCACTGAGGGCTGTGGTCTAGCTTTCAGTTAGAGGCGAATTTCCACTTGGGACAGCTGTGACCCTCAGGTTTTCAGCAGCCCATTAGCTGCAGCTTCTATTTCAAACTGAAGCCAATCAGAATACTAGTTCTGTCATTTGTGTGCCAGTTTGGATTAAGGGCAGCCTATACAAATAGGACAAGGTAATACCCGCTTCAGATAGGCATGGGCAATTAGGTTTGCATAGCTAAAATTAAGTGGTGGTATGTTCATTTCTCTTTCACCAGAAAAAATAGTTGAAGCCAGAAATTCATTGTGCCTGTCAACAGTATGTGTAAACTCAAGATCAAATTCAGCATGGTTTACAAAGGAAGGTATAACCTATTTGTTAATGAAATAAAGGCATAAAATGCCTATAAAAGGAAGTATGTAATTTCCAAAGTATTTATTATCTTATAATTATTTTACATTTTGGTTACTATTAATGATGATGATTATGCTAAGTTACTAACTTTTATGGAAGACTGAACAGTAGCCAGGTGATGTGCTAACAATCATACGCTAATTAGCCAGCATGTGAAAAAGGATTTATTATCAACATCAAGGTTTTCCTTACATCCCTGAAATCACACCACATATTTGCTTATTTATTCCATCAACTTTTATGGCTAACCCTAACTGCCATCAGGAAATGTTGAAGCCTGTAGAAATATAAGCAGTGCATGTAACTGAGCTGTAACCACTAAAATATCTTCACAGAATCCAAGTAAAACTAGATGAGAATAATTAACATTACATAAATGCATATGTATTTACTTTAGAGACTGCTTTCATATCATTGCCTCATTTTAGCATATATAATAAGGACCAGTGTGGTATGGACTCATTTTCACAGGTAAGGGAGCTGAGTGTCAGAGAGATTAAGGACAACTGAGTCTCAGAGAGATTAAGGGACTTGCTCAGGTTTAGTAACTGACTGAGCTGGGACCCACACTCTGATTAAAATCTCATTTTCATGATCTTACCATGATGTTGGATCCTGTGGCTTCCTGGCACAAGCTGAGCATGGAAGCCTGCTGCTATCTAGAAATACACACCTGATCCCATGAGAAGTGCTGTCGTATCACAGCCAACAGTGGTCTCATGGGATCAGGTGTATGTTTCTAGGTAAGCCTAAGACTGGCCCAGTTCCGGCTTGGAGGATTCTGACATGCAGAGCCTTAGTTCCCCTGCGTGGGGCAGTGTTGATCAGCCCAGAGTAGCACTGTGGCACACTGGATAGGAGTGTGGGGGCCACGTAACTGACATAAAGAGTAGGAACGTATTTAGGTAAAATTATGCTTTTGGATTTTAGTTCTAAAGCTCCTTACATTGTTGAGTGAGAGAAAAAAAACACACACCTTTATTTGAAATACGCATACCCTTTCTATGGAACTTTTTGGATTCTACATGACGGTTATAATAGTCTTTATTGCTAATAAATATGAAACTATGTTCTCTTATCTTATCTTTCAAACAATCTTTCCAGCTGGGGGTAGTGGCCCATGCCTGTAATCTAGCACTTTGGTAGGCCCATGTAGTCGGATTGCTTGAGCTCAGGAGTTTGAGACACATCTGGGCAACAAGGTGAAACCTCATCTCGAAATTAGCTGGACATGGTGGTGCGTGCCTGTAGTCCCAGCTACCTGGGAGGCTAAGGTGGGAAGATTGCTTGAGCCCAGGAGGTTGAGGCTGCAGTGAGCCATAATCATGCCACTGTGCTCCAGCCTGGCAGACAGAGTGAGATACTGTCTCAAAATGAATAAAATAAATAAATTAATAATAATAAATATTTATAAAAATGATCTTACCATCACTGCAAAATAGCTTAAGAGCTATACTGACGTATTGGAAATACATTGTTTCACATTTAAAGTCAATAGTAATTATTAAAGTGTAATTTCCTACTGTAGAATAATCATTTTACTTTTGATATGAGGCAAAGTGTGAAGTAAAGGGGATAGAAAGGGAAAGAAAATAAATAGCGGTTTATGAGTAGATTTTTCTTTCTGAACACTGCTAAAAGCTTTCCTGTATGAAATAAATATTACGTCATTAAACTGGAATTACTGATACAAGAAGAAGTGATGTGCAGTAGGTTTGAGCAAACAAAGGGTACAATAGTGAGGCCCTGGTGTTGATATGTCTTTACACGAATGCTTCTCTCTCATCATCAATGCTCTGCATAGATGAAGTAATGATTATGGGAGTCATTTTTTTTAATAAACATGCAGATGTTTCACTTATCAGCAGTGTAGACCATGAACATATTTCGTTGATTCCTGGAGTCTCCAGGGAGATCCATTAAGATGATAGAAATATTGGGAAGTATATTAAGTATTTGGATTCGGATAAGTGTTGGGAACCAAAAAGACTTTTGTCTTCTAATATAATATTGGCTCGCTGGACTGTGGAACATTGGCTCAGTGGACACAATTTTATTTTTGAGTAACCAAATGGTAATTAACACTGACAAAAAGCCATGTTCTGAACCTGGAGCTGTGGGAGTCCAAAGAAGAGGGCCATGGTCTGGCTTTTGGGCAATTATAATCAAATGGACATTGGATTTTTATTTTTGATTTTTAATATTTGCTTTTAAAGAATTATCTGAAACGTATTTTATTGACTTCTCAGCATATGAATTTTAGAACATTGATTTGTACTTTTTTTGCTATTTACCTTTTTCAGTAACTTCATATTGTATTTAAAAAGAATTATTATCCTGTCCAATAGAAAGTACAAAAATGAGTGAGACTGTTCTTGCTCTCACCTAGTTTATAATCTACAGAAATTAAAACTAGCTCACTCACAATTGTACTAAACAGTGAAACATACCAACCACATTAGGAAGGTGGAAAGAAAGTGACAAGAGTCCACAGCAAAGAGTTACTTTTTGCTGCTATGGAGAGAAGGGTTTCATGGAGGAGGCAGCATTGTAATTGGGACTTGAAGGCTAACAGGTTTTAGACAGGCAGATGCTAAAGTGTAGAACATGCTAGCTAAAATCCTTCAACAAAACAACAGCAAAAGCTAAAACAAATTCTTGATATTATTTGAAAGAGACTAAAAAAATAGAACTGAACCATTTACTGTTCCCCAAGTGTTTAAAAATTTGTATTCTTTACTTTTAAGTGTCTTAATTGCCTCCAGTTTAGTGGTAAAACTAAGTGTGTTTCTATAAACTAGAGACTCTACCTGTATCCCACAGTTTATGTTACAGATAGACTCCAGTGTCAGGAAAACATATGCAGGGTATGCCACATATGTTTGCTCTTTTAGAAAATTGCTATTCAGGGGACCATTTAACGCTCTACTGAAGAGAAAGTCCATAATCCTTTTTTGTGGTCCACATAGCAGTTGAGGTGGTGCAATGTCTATAAAATATGCTGTCCTTAAAAGCAGCAATTTCAAAGCCACACTTAAAAAGACAGAGTGCATTTCTCAAGTATTGCCACACAGCCTTGGTTTCCTATCCTTTTGGAAGCAAAAGGGAAGTAGTGCCTTTTAGTGTTTCTTTAAATAACCAGCTTTATGATGTTGGCCAGAACATCTTTTTCTCAGATCCAATTCCAAAATATTTTCCTTAGTTTAATGACTAAGCAAGTAGGAGAGGAAAACTTAAATTAAGCTGACCTTGACTGAGTCTTGAGGCAAGCCATTTTTCATGGGCTGCTCTTCTTATAAGTGCCATATCTCATCGTCAACACAAAGTCTGCTCACATTGTAAACTGGGCATTCCATTTTGTTCCCTTAAACAACTAGTTTTAAAAAATGTTATTATTGCTGCTATCAATTTATCCAAGGGTTTTATTTGGTAACTGCCCTGATTTTAAAAAAATATCTGAGAATATGTGTTTTCTTTCAAGGTAAGGACAAAAATTGATTTTTCAATACTTTGCAGATAGATTGAAGCGTATTTTTTCACCTCAGACAGGGTCTGATTTTCTTTTAGGATAGTTCGTGTAACCTAGCTGCCACTTTCTTCAAGTTTAAAGATGGTACCAACAAGAAGAAAGGGCTTTATTATGCTTTAAAGCAGGGGAATGAGGATTTAAGGAAGGGCACAGAAATGACTTGAAAGGTGGGAACCCAGTGTGCTTAACTCCCAAGGGACAGAAAAGAAGGGTTATCACCCACCCCAGACACGCCCCTATAAGGCATCTTTCTTCAAAAGTCGATGTAAGTAAGAAGTGGAAGCTCATTTGTAAGATGGACTTCTTTAGTTTACAACAGAATCGTGGTTCCTTAACACAGGTATCTCTATCAAAAGATAGAACTAGAAGTATTATTATTATTTTTTTTTTTTGCAAAAGTCAACTATTATTCAGAAAGAAAGAAAGATGTGGAGAACACTGGATAAATAGGCCACCGGTATGCACTTTCTTTTGTTGTAAATAATTATTTAAAAGTTCAAAATATCTGGATAAAGTAGAAAATTTGATAATCATAACTTACAAATATTCATACTGTATGAAAATAAAACCTGCCAAATGAATAGATTAATACATTTTTGTGTGTGGGAAATCTCCTCCCTCCCCTATTAAAAAAAATAAGAAGAAAAAGAAAAAACACTTCTTGAAGCATGGTGACCCACATAGGGAATATATTTTGTATCAAATGTTTGCCTGGGGACCAACTGACCCAAACTTCAGCATATGTAACACCTTTTACCCTTCAGAAATATGAAGTCTCAGCAGTTTATAAAGCCCACCCGACTCTGCTCTTCACCCTCCACCCTGATGCCAACCCTCACCTTCTGACCTCAACCAGAATTCCACTTGTTTTCCACTAGGTAAAATTAACCAGTACACTCTTAAAGAAAGAAAGAAGTTTATTCTTGCTTATTCATGAAAAGGTATCAAGACATCAATGTGTCATTCCCACCACTTATCAATTCACTCAAAAGTCAGTAAAAGCATACTCTATGTCAGGTACTAGATTAGATTCAATCAATACAATTATGATTATGACATGACTCCTGTACTCTAGAAGCTTCTGTGAAGATGGACCATTCTTAGCAAACTTTTTATTTTGAACAATTTCAGACCTGCAGAAATCCTTCACTTATATTTACTAACTGTTAATGTTGCATATTTTCTTTCTCTATCTCATCTTGCCTCTAAACATGTGTTTATGTGTATACATTTTTTATGGTGGGGGGAGAACTATTTACTTTTTTTCCCCCATAAGTTATTGGGGTACAGGTGGTATTTGGTTACATGAGTAATTTCTTTAGTGGTGATTTGTGAGATTTTGGTGCACCCATCACTTGAGCAGTATACACTGCACCATATTTGTAGTCTTTTATCCCTCGCCCCCCTCCCACTCTTCCCCCCAAATCCCCAAAGTCCATTGTATCATTCTTATGCCTTTGTGTCCTCATAGCTTAGCTCCCACATATCAGTGAGAACATACAACGTTTGGTTTTCCATTCCTGAGTTACTTCACTTAGAATAATAGTCTCCAATCTCATTCAGGTCATTGCAAATGCTGTTAATTCATTCATTTTTAAGGCTGAGTAGTATTCCATCATTCATATATATACACACACACACACATATATATGAATACTATATATTATTTATATCTCTCTCTCTCTCTCACAGTTTCTTTATCCACTCATTGATTGATGGGCGTTTGGGTTGGTTCCATGATTTTGCAACTTGAATTGTGCTGCTATAAACATGAATGGCAAGTATCTTTTTCGAATAATGATTTCTTTTCCTCTGGGTAGATACCCAGTGCTGGGAGTGCTGGATCAAATGGTAGTTCTACTTTTAGTTCTTTAAGGGAACTCCACACTGTTTTCCATAGTGGTTGTACTAGTTTACATTCCCACCAGCAGTGTAGAAGTGTTCCCTGATTGCCGCATCCATGCCAGCATCTACTGTTTTTTTATTTTTTGCTTACGGCCATTCTTGCAGGAGCAAGGTGGTATTGCATTGTGGTTTTGATTTGCATTTTCTTGATCATTAGTGATGTTGAGCATTTTTCATGTTTCTTGGCCATTTTGATGTCTTCTTTTGAGAATTGTCTATGCATGTCCTTAGCCTACTTTTTGATAGGATTGTTTGTTTTTTTCTTGCTGATTTATTTGAGTTCATTGTAGATTCTGGATATTAGTCCTTTGTCAGATGTGTAGATTGTGAAGATTTTCTCCCCCTCTGTGGGTTGTCTGTTTACTCTGCTGACTGTTCCTTTTTCTGTGCAAAAGCTCTTAAGTTTCATTAGGTCCCAGCTATTTATGTTTGTTTTTATTGCATTTGCTTTTGGGGTCTTAGTCATGAAATCCTTGCCTAAACCAATGTCTAGAAGGGTTTTTCCAATGTTATCTTCTACAATTTTTATAGTTTCAGATCTTAGGTTTAAGTCCTTAATGCATCTCGAGTTGATTTTTGTATAAGGTGAGATATAAGGATCCAGTTTCATTCTCCTACGTGTGGCTAGCCAATTATCCTAGCACCATTTGTTGAAAAGGGTGTCCTTTCCTTGCTTTATGTTTTTGTTTGCTTTGTTGAATATCAGTTGACTGAGTATTTTTGTATTTCTGGGTTCTCTATTCTGTTCCGTTTGTCTATGTGTCTATTTTTATACCAGTACCACGCTGTTTGGGGGACTGTGGCCTTATAGTATAGTTTGAAATGAGGTAGTGTGATGCCTCTAGATTTGTTCTTTTTTTTTTTTTTTTTTTTTTTTTGAGACAGAGTCTCGCTCTGTCGCCCAGGCTGGAGTGCAGTGGCGTGATCTCGGCTCACTGCAAGCTCTGCCTCCTAGGTTCACGCCATTCTCCTGCCTCAGCCTCCAGAGTAGCTGGGATACAGGCACCTGCCACCATGCCCGGCTAATTTTTTGTATTTTTAGTAGAGATGGGGTTTCACCGTGTTAGCCAGGATGGTTTTGATCTCCTGAACTCGTGATCCACCCACCTCGGCCTTCCAAATTACTGGGATTACAGGTGTGAGCCACTGTGCCCAGTCTAGATTTGTTCTTTTTGCTTAGCCTTGCTTTGGCTATGTGGGCTCCTTTTTGGTTTCATGTGAATTTTAAAATTGCTTTTTCTAATTCGGTAAAGAATGATGGTGGTATTTTGATGGGAACTGCTTTAAATTTGTAGATTGCTTTTGGCAGTATGATCATTTTCACAATATTGATTCTATCCATCCATGAGTATGGGATGTGTTTCCATTTGTTCATGTCATCTATGATTTCTTTCAGCAGTGTTTTGTAGTTTTCCTTGTAGTGGTCTTTTGATTCCTTGGTTAGGTATATTCCTGAGGTTTTTTTTTTTGTTGTTTTTTTTGTGGCAGCCATTGTCAAAGGGGTTGAGTTCTTGATTTGATTCTCTGCTTGGTGCTTTGGTGTATAGAAGAGCTACTGATTTGTGTATATTAATCTTGTATCTGGAAACTTTGCTGCATTCTTTTATCAGTTCTAGTAGCTTTCTGGAGGCGTCCCTAGGGTTTTCAAGGTAAACGATTATATTGTCAGCAAACAGGGGCAGTTTGACTTCCTCTTTACTGATTTGGATGCCCTTTATTTCTTTCTCTTGTCTGATTGCTCTGGCTAGGACTTCCAGTACCATGTTGAAGAGGAGTGGTGAGAGTGGGTATTCTTGCCTTGTTCCAGTTCTCAGAGGGCATGCTTTCAACTTTTCTCCATTCAGTATTGTGTTGGCTGTGGGTTTGTCATAGATGGCTTTTACTTGGCTTTTACTACATTAAAGTATGTCCCCTGTATGCTGATTTTGTGAGAGTTTCAATCGTAAAGAGATGCTGGATTTTGTCGAGTGCTTTTTCTGCATTTATGAAGATGATCATGTGATTTTTAAAAAAATTCTGTTTATGTGGTATATCACATTTATTGACTTGCTTATGTTAAGCCATCCCTGCATCCCTGGTATGAAACCCACTTGATCATGGTGGATTATCTTTTTGATATGTTGTTGGATTTGGTTAACTAGTATTTTGTTAAGGATTTTAGCATCTATGTTCATCAAGGATATCGGTCTAGAGTTTTCTTTTTTGGTTATGTCATTTCCCGGTTTTGGTATTAGGTTGATACTGGCTTCATAGAATGAATTAGGAAGGGTTCCTTCTTGCTCTATCTTGTGGAATAGTGTCAAAAGGATTGGAACCAATTTTTCTTTGAATGTTTGGTAGAATTCTGCTGTGAATCTGTGTGGTCCTGGCCTTTTTTTGTTGGTAATTTTTCAATTACCATTTCAATCTTGCTGCTTGTTATTAGTCTGTTCAGGGTATCTAATTCTTCCTGATTTAAGGTAGGAGGGTTTGTATTTTTCCAGGAATGTGTCCCTCTTTTCTAGGTTTTCTATGTGCATAAAAGTGTTCATAGTGGCCTTGAATCATCTTTTGTATTTCAGTGGTGTCAGTTAGACTATCTTCTGTTTGTTTCTTAGTGAGGTTATTTGGATTTTCTCTCTTCTTTTCTTGGTTAATCTTACTAATGGTCGATCAATTTTATTTATCTTTTCAAACAACCAGTGTTTTGTTTCATTTATCTTTTGTATTTTTTTGTTTGTTTGTTTCAATTTCATTTAGTTCTGTTCTGATCTTGGTTATTTCTTTCTTCTTCTGGGTGTGGGTTTGGTTTGTTCTAGTTTCTCTAGTTCCTTAAGTTGTGACCTTAGAATGCCAGTTTGTGCTCTTTCAGTCTTTTTGATGTAGGTGTTTAGAGCTATTAACTTTCCTCTTAGCACCACCTTTGCTGTATCCCAGAGGTTTTGATAGGTTGTGTCATTATGGTCATCCAGTTTGAAGAATTTTTTAATCTCCACCTTGATTTCATTTTTGACCCAGTACTCATGCAAGAGAAGATCACTTAATTCCCATGTATTTGCATGGTTTTGAAGGTTCCTTTTGGAGTTGATTTCCAGTTTTATTCCACTATTGTCTGGGAGAGTGCTTGATATAATTTCAATTTTCTTCAATTTATTAAGGCTCGTTTTATGGCCTATCATATTGTCTATTTTGGAGAAAGTTCCACATGCTGTTGAATAGAATGTGTATTCTGTGGTTGTTGGATGAAATGTTCTGTATATATCTGTTAAGTCCATTTGTTCCAAGATATAGTTTAAATCCATTGTTTCTTTTGACCTGTCTAGTATGTGTTGTCAGTGGGGTATTGAAGTCCCCCACCATTGTGTTTCTGTCTATCTCAGTTTCTGTCTAACTCTATTAGTAATTGTTTTATAAATTTTGGAGCTCCAGTGTTAGATGCATGTATGTTTAGGATTGTCATATTTTCCTGTTGGACAAGGTCTTTTATCATTATATAATGTCTTTCTTTGTTTCTTTTAACTGCTGTTGCTTTAAAGTTTGTTTTGTCTGATATAATAATAGCTAACCCTGCTCATTTTTGGTGTCCATTTGCATGAAATGCCTTTTTCCAACCCTTTAAGTTTACATGAGTCCTTATGTGTTAGGCGAATCTCCTGAAGGCAGCAGATAGTTGGTTGGTGAGTTTTTTGGTCCATTCTGCAGTTCTGTATCTTTTTTTTTTTTTTTTTTTTTTTTTGAGACAGAGTCTCACCCTATCACCCAGGCTGGAGTGCAATGGTGCAATCTCGGCTCACTGCAACCTGTGCCTCCCAGGTTCAAACGATTTTCCTGCCTCAGCCTCCCGAGTAGCTGGGATTGCAGGTGTGTGCCACCACACCCAGCTAATTTTTTGTATCTTTAGTAGAGACAGGTTTTCACCATGTTGGCCAGGCTGGTCTTGAACTCCTGACCTTGTGATCTACCCAACTCAGCCTCCCAAAGTGCTGGGATTACAGGCATGAGCCACCATGCCCAGCTGGTTCTGTATCTTTTAAGTGGAGCATTTAGGCCATTTACATTCAATGTTAGTATTGAAATATGAGGTATTGTTGCATTCATTGTGCTCTTTGTTGCCTGTGTACTTCGATTTGTTTGTTTTTTGTTTTTGCTTTTTAACTTGTAGTTTTGTTTTATAGGTCCTGTGTGATTTATGCTTTAAAGAGGTTCTGTTTTGTTGTGTTTCCATGATTTGTTTCAAGATTTAGAGCTTCTTTTAGCAGTTCCTGTAGTGATGGCTTGGTAATGGCGAATTCTCTCAGCATTTATTTGTCTGAAAAAGACTATATCTTTCCTTCATATACAAGGCTTAGGTTCGCTGGATACAAAATTCTTGGCTGATAATTGTTTTGTTTGAGGAGGCTGAAGACAGGACCCCAATCCTTCCTAGCTTGTAGGGTTTCTGCTGATAAATCTGCTGTTAATCTGGTAAGATTTCCTTTATAGAGTACATGGTGATTTTGTCTCACAGCTCTTAAGATTCTTTCCTTCGTCTTAACTTTGGATAATTTGATGACAACGTGCCTAGGTGAACATCTTTTTGCAATGAATTTCCTGGATGTTCTTTGTGCTTCTTGTATTTAGATGTCTAGGTCTCTAGCAAGGCTGGGGAAGTTTTCCTCGATTATTCCCCCAAATATATTTTCCAAGCTTTTAGAATTTTCTTCTTCCTCAGTAACACCGATTATTCTTAAGTTTTGTCATTTAACATAATCCCAGACTTCTTGGAGGCTTTGTTCATATTTTCTTATTCTTTTTTCTTTGTCTTTGTTGGATAGGATTAATTTAAAGACCTTGTCTTCGAGCTCTGAATTTCTTTCTTCTACTTGTTCAATTCTATTTTGTGACTTTCCTGAGGATTTCACATTTCTAAAAGTGTGTCCAAAGTTTCCTGAATGTTTGATTGTTTTTTCTTTAAACTATCTATTTCCTTTAATATTTCTCCCTTCACTTCTTGTATCATGTTTTGGATTTCCTTGCATTGGGCTTCACCTTTCTCTTGTCCCTCCCTGATTAGCTTAATAACTAACCTCCTGAATTCTTTTTCAGGTAAAGGGATTTCTTGTTGGTTTGCATACATTGCTGGTGAACTAATGTGATTTTTTGGGCAGGCTGACTAGCGCAAAAATAGAGCATTAAACCACTAAAGCTAAGAACTCTCATGGAATCCACTGCACCCCCCATCCCCACCCCTGCCACTTCCACAGGAACAGGTGCTGGTATCTAAGGCTGAGAGACCAATAGGTGGTTTACATCACGGGACTCTGTGCAGACCACCCCATTACCAGCCTGGAGCCGGGTAGACTTGCTGGGTGGCTAGATTCAGAAGAGAGAAAACAATCACTGCAGTTCAGCTCACAGGAAGCCACATCCATAGGAAAAGGGGAAGAATACATAGGAAAAGGGAACACCCCATGGGACAAAAAAATCTGAACAACAGCCTTCAGCCCTAGACCTTCCCTCTGAGAGAGCCTACCCAAATGAAAAGGAACCAGAAAACCAACCATGGTAATATGACAAAATAAGGCTCTTTGACACCCAGAGGGGAGAACTATTTAAAAGTAAGTTTCACACATCAGAAGTTGGGCATTTAAACAAATAAGCCCAATGAAGTTGTAACAGCTTCAGCAGAAACCCATATAAAATATAGTTATGAGGAAGAGGAGGGCATAGGAGACAATCAAGAAAGTCTTCCTCAGAGATGATTTGCCAGGTACTTTAGAGATGGGAAGACAGCTTGAGCAACAGGAAAAACATGTATCAAGGTCCCAGGACCAACCCCATGCACAGCATTAGGAGAGCAGTAAGTAGTTTTGCATGGTTGGCCCATGTGCCAGAGATAAAAAGATTGGGAAAAGGGTCATGAGAAAGATAGGATGGACAAGTAGGCAGTGGCTGAAATGCAGAAGGCCTTGTATGCAACTAAAAGGAGGTTTATCTTTATCTTACGACTGATGAATAATCATTGACAAGTGATAGGCTGAGGAGTGATCTGATTTGTGCTCTGTATTCAGAACTTTATAGAGAGAACATCTAAAGTTAACAGAACAATGGTGAAGAGGGAGATTTTCAGGCACCCTGATAGTCCTATGGGTAGAGATATTTGGGGAACTTAAGGCTTTTCAAATGCCCCAATATCTTACCTATGAATTGGTGCCCTGATTTTTCCACCACAGAATATGTATGTGGAGCGGTGCTTCTAAAATATGGTTGTGTGTTACAGTCAACTGAGGAGTTTTAAAAGAAGCAGAGAGTCACAGCTTTTACTCCAGACCTATTGAGTCAGAATCCTCTGAAGTGGAACCTGGGGATCTGTATTTTCCAGAATTTCCTCCAGGTAGCACTGGTGCAGCCAGTTTACTGAGTGAGGTTTGGGAACATCAAGTTGCAGAGGGAGAGTCGGAAGGAATGGCTACAGAGGTCTTACAAAGGCTCAGTTGGTCAGTGTCCGTGACACCTATCAAATGCTGTGGGAGCAGATTGGTTATATTAGCCTGCATTGCTCAAGCTGCCATGTCATATGTCTCTTTGTGTCCTTGGAAAGTCTTGCAAAGTCAGGCATATGGTAGAGGCTCCTCAACTATTTGATAAATGAAGGAGCATGGCTGAACTCGAATGTTAGCGAAGACTGGCAGTATGACTAACAGTGTGCTTGTATATTTTTCTTTGACCAAAATACTCTAAAATACCAATTTATTAAAACAAGAGATACATATAGCCTAAAGCCCAGCTATTTACTCAGACTTTTCAGCAGTTCTGTTCATTTTAATTTTAAAATTAGGGCTCAGTCATTTTGATAAAATATCTGCTCTGAAGAAGATAACAGATCTTAGAACACAGAAGATGACATCAGTCATCCTGTGAACACTGTTACACTGAGATTGTATGAGCTAAACTAAGAAAATGTATTCTCTGGTACTACTTCTGAATCAATTATCATCACTGTGTGATTGTGATAATCTAAGTGATGACAACTGGACATAATATTGGTAGTTAATTCAGACATATGTTAAATAATGGAGACAGGAAAAATCATTTGAAGTTAAACTTGACAATCATGGCATGATGTTTATTTCAAACACGTTTTGAAAGAAATGTTTTAAAACATTTAATCTTTTTGCTTGGTAAAAGAAGAGATAGTATTATTGCATTCATTAGTTGAGGTTTTATTATAGATGTCAAAACCAAGACTCTTATTAGACATAAATTTTTTTAAAAAAATTATTTGTTTCTGACCCTCGCCCATTTAAAATAAAAATCTCATTTAGACATTTTATGTCTAGAGAGGTGCTGAATGGACAGTCAGAAGGTGGATGTTGGGGAAACAGAGCTGATCTTCAGGAATCAACAGTTGACTCTGTTCAAAAACCATGTTCCAAAGTAACATGCATTTTAAAGCAGCTAAATAATGATGTTTATCAGATGCAGCTCTTTTGATAAACAGAGGTGATTTAAAGATTTTAATTAACTTCACATGTTTATTAAGTTCAGTTTGGAGAAGCCATGAAAAATGTGGATTAGGTCTCAGTGTTTATTTGCATAAGTAGGAGACCAAGTTAGAAGCAGGCTGAACACGGGAATACTGTAACATTGTCAAGTCTCTGTCTCTCTAGCTCGTGGACAGTCTGTCTACACATGGCTGATGGTATGGCCAGTCAGCTACACCAAGCTCACATCTTACCAAATTTGTAACCAGTGAATAGAATCTTTACAGATACCCTCAGCAGAAAAGATTCTGTGGAACCTGATTTTCCAGACTTTGATCGTTTTCCATCCTTGAATCAATCATGTTTTCATCCTTGGGCCCATCAACTCAATAATAAGGGGGAAGGCAACTCTTACGGAGCTGGCTCTGTGTCATTACTTTCCCTTGTCAGTGGGTGGAGAAGCAGGTTGATCCTTCCCCAAATCCTGGGTCATGGATTTCTCACATGGAAGGAGTGTTTTACTAAGAGAGAAGAAAAGCATTGTTCTATTGGCAAAAGGGAAAGAAAAAAGTCAACAAGTGGCTTAATTTCCCCATTAGTGTTTAATATGTTTAAGGTACGAAGAAAAATCAGTCTTTAATGGCAAAAGCAAATTTTATGCTCCCAAGTGAGGAAACATTGCATCTCTTCAACAGTGAAAACAATGGTTTATTCTTGTATTTCAGTATGTTATATGCCTCTCGCCAACCCTGGATCTAATTTTAAACTCTTGTATGAAATGTGTTAGACAAAAAAGTTAAACTTTTCACATGCAAAGTTTCTAGATTTTAGCTACTCCTTGTGCCTTGCAAATGGTAAATACTCAATATCTGTTGCATAAGTTAATTAATTATTATATCACTGAACCATGGAAATAGATGGGTCCTTAGAAGGTATCTAGTTAATCTCTTGGATGGATGCAGATATTTCCTACAATGTCTTGCAGAGGGATCATTGAACCACTCTCTGAACACTTTCATATGAAAACTCCCACTGTTTTTGTTCTCAGGGAGTTTGTTTGCCATCTACCAACATCTTACATAGTTAACAGAAACTGGTAACACTGAACAAAGGGACATTCACAGTTTGCTTAATTTCTTTTTCTCCTCCCCACCCCCATGTATGTTAAGATAAAAATAACAAATTGAATGGTATATCAAGTAATATTATCTGCCAACGAAATGTAAATGAACAAGCTAGTCTTTGTTCAGGGGAAGTGGGGAAGAATTCCAATGAGGGAATTGATTGAGAGATAGAAGTCATGGACCATTGTTTCAGCCTTGAAGCTGCCTGAGAGGAAGTAATGATTCTCCTGGATAGTTGGTACCTGGACTGAGAGCTAGGCTGGCTTCTTTGTGGCTGTGGGAGGTGTATCTTCACTGGAATGACAGAGAAGAAGAAAATGAGGTTCTGTGTGATTTAGAAGGTAGGGAGGTACAGAGTATCCAGAGGCATAGCTTACGTTAAGAAACACCAATACCACTGGGCATGGTGGCTCATGCCTACAATCCCAGCACTTTGGGAGGCTGAGGTGGGTGGATCACTTGAGGTCAGGAGTTTGAGACCAGCCTGACCAACACGGTAAAACCCCCATCTCTACAAAAAAAATACAAACATTAGCAGGCATGGTGGCACATGCCTGTAGTCCCAGCTAGGGGGGGGTTGGGGGAAGTAGAGGTTGCAGTGAACTGAGATCGCACCACTGCACTCCAGCCTGGGTGACAGAGTGAGACTCTGTCTCAAAAAGAAAAGAAAAGCAAGAAAGAAGCACAAACACAGTGTTGAAGCAGGCAGAGGATGGTGAAGCACAGGTTCCACATGTCTTGTAGTGTTATTTGTCACTTCTGGTTAGAAGATTTTTAATAATGTAATATGCCTGTTCTTTGCAATGTTACTTTTTTATTTTTTTAATAGATGAATTATATATGTAAATAATCTCTAAATGCATCTCATCTTTGAATTAATTTGCTCTGTCTTTTTCTCCTGTAATATATACATTATAATGTATTTTAAAACTATTTAAATAATGTCAGTGTGTTACATTGTTTAATAATTTTCTAAACCTTTTTTTAAAAAATTCTCCAAATAATGTTCACAAGTATAAGAAAATCTATGAATAAGTTCTTGTGGAATAGTTTAGATCCATTTACTTGAATATTTTTCATTACAGGTAGTCTAATTGGAGGGAAATCACTGTCAATTAGTCGTGTGTAGTTGAAAATATTTAAAGAAATTTGTTCATATTAGGTTTGAATAGAGCATTCCTAAAGTCTTCCCTAAATTGTAAGTTTGGTGATTTAAGAGCTCTCAAGAAGTCAAAAAAATTTTGTGACTTTTAAGAACTTAGTCTTTAGGCCGGGTGTGGTGTCTCATGCCTGTAATACCAGCACTTTGGGAGGCCAAGGCAGGTGGATAACCTGAGGTCAGGAGGTCGAGACCAGCCTGGTCAACATGGCAAAATCCCATCTCTCCAAAAAATACAAAAGTTAGCCAGGCACAGTGTCACGTGCCTATAATCCCAGCTATTAGGTGGGGCAGAGGCAGGAGGATGGCTTGAACCTGGGAAGCGGAGGTTGCACTTAGCCAAGATCGTGCCACTGCACTCCAGGCTGGGAAACATAGCAAAACTCCATCTCAAAAAAAAAAAAAAAAAAAGTTTTTAATGTTCTTTATTTAGGAAACATTTTAGATACTTAATAGAGAGGACAAGATGTAGTTTCAAGAAAATTTCAGGAAATCAATATCCAGATGTCATTCATAGAATAGAAATTTCAGATGGCATCTTCATCTTGACTCTGAAATAATTAATTACAGAAATGGTTGGCAGTAGAATTAGAATCAAATTGACAATAAAATATTTATTAATTCAAATACCATTCTATCACATACCATGGATAACAGTTCCACGAACAATTTTCACATATAATTTACCTGTCAGGAAACGACTATTATTCTTCAAAATTGGTCATTTGTATGCGTTGTATGATTTTTTGAAACAAATGTATTAGAACAATTATTAGCATTAGAAGAAGTAGCAGAAGATGAATATAAGCATATGTTTGCTCTCACATATGTTCATTTTCTTTTAGTGAGGGATGCCCCAAGGATGCATAGAGAGGAATTTATCAGTATCTCCCTAATCATTAATGCAGTCTTCAGCCCAAGGGAACTGCAAATCCCAGAATGCAACATTTCATTCTTATTTTAACATGGATTTCAGAAACCAGTGGACCAAATTTGATGAGGAAATTGGATTTACTATGAAGCCCCAAATGCTAAGACTTGAACTTTATACAAGGTAGACTTTTGCTAAGTTTACTACATTTCTTCATTCAGTTTTAAGTAGTAGATGTTTGTACTCTCCACCTCATCAGCATATGTGATACAATTACTTGTTTTCATATACAAAAAATAAATCATTTCACCATAGAGAATTAGTATGAAGTTTAAGAACAAAATGAATGATTGCGTTTTTATTCTGAAAAAAGCAATTATTTTAAAAACATATTCTAACATACATGTTTCTTGAAAGTAAATCATTGTTATTTGGATTCAGATTAAAATATCTTATGTTTTGAACTTTCATCATTTCTGAACTTGTCATTGCAAGCTATCATGATTAGCATTCCACGTAGACACTTCAAATCAGAAATAGGTTTTTGTTTCCTCTTGTGGGTATGGTGTCACTTAGTTTATTACTACTGTGACTTCAATATATTCTCTACAAGTGGTTTGATAAATACACAATAATAATAGTAGTAAGAAGGTATACAAAACGATAAACGTAATTAAAATAATAGCTAATATTTATTGCATACTTACTATATTTGAGGCACTTTACTAAGAGCTTCCATGGATTACTTCATTTAATCTTCACAAAATCTTATAAGATAGTTACTATTAGTGTTGGTATTTTATTTATTTATTTATTTATTTATTTATTTATTTATTTATTTATTTTGAGACAGAGTCTCGCTCTGTTGCCCAGGCTGGAGTGCAGTGGCACGATCTCGGCTCACTGCAACCACCGCCTCCCAGGTTCACACCATTCTCCTGCCTCAGCCTCCCGAGTAGCTAGGACTACAGGCGCCTGCCACTATGCCCAGCTAATTTTTTGCATTTTAGTAGAGACGGGGTTTCGCTGTGTTAGCCAGGATGGTCTTGATCTTCTTGTGATCTGCCCGCCTCGGCCTCCCAAAGTGCTGGGATTACTGGGATTAGAGGCATGAGCCCCCGTGCCCGGCCTAGTGTTGGTATTTTATAACAGGCTGAGGCCTAGTGAGAAAAAGTAATTTATAAAATGTGCAGAGCTCCTACCTGGTGGAGCCAGAATGTGGACTCCAGGGTCTGGTTCTTAATCACTATGTTACGCTGCATGCCATGCTTTGAAAGGAGATTTATTTTACAATGTGGCCACGCAAGGCAAATTCATCTCCACCACTGGAGAAACAACTCGATGTGCATGATTTTTTTTCTGCTGGAAAACATAATCTTTATACATGAAAGATAATGTTATGTCAACATTTTCTTCATGACCAAAATTGTCTCCTTTTCATGAGAAGAAAACTTTTCAATTTTATTTTGAGAAGTTAATATAAGTGAATATATAAGGTTAATTCCATACAAAAACAACCACTGGGCAAAACAGATCTTTGTCCCGTTTTCCAGATTGACTCAACACATCCATCAAGTTATATGAGTAATTGCTCGACTGTTTACTTATGTTTCTGGCAGAATATCTTTTACAACTATTTTGAGTTCACAAAAAGAATATCAGTCCTACTCTATTTGTGAGAGGTATTATTTTGATGTATTTGTGATGTTTCCTGGGAACTTTACCCCATTCATTACAGTGTCCTTTCTGGTCCCAACCTTCTTTTTTGGGAGAGTAGTCTGATTTTATTTACTCATTACTCAAAATATATTATTATAGACTGGACTCAGAAGTAGGCACAGGCTGCGTTTCTTGGTTATCTGCTCCTGGCATATTTCTTTGGCCTCCTTCATTCTTTTAGCCAAAGGTTTAGCATGTTCTGTAGTATACTGTTTCTGCAGAGCAACATAGCAGCATTTGTGTTGTGAGACATTTGGAGTAACAAGATGCCGAATCTTGGGTGTTTTGGTCCTAGGCTTACCTTCTTTGTTAAAGGCCTTTCTTACCACATATTGTTGGACATCATCTTTTTTAGAGAGATTGAAAAGTTTGCAGATTCTGCTAGCTCTTTTGGGCCCCATGTGATGAGGCATCATAGTGACAGTCAGTCAAGGAATATCCTTCTCTCCCTTTTTTACAATAAGTTAGTCAAGAACATTTAGATTGGCATCCACAATGCAATCCTGAACAACTTTACACTTTCCTTCTCCAGTTCTTCTGGGTGTATAACAGGAATGCCCTGTACTCAGTAGCAGGTGGATATGGTCATGGGCCAAGACATCCTGCTTCACAGGAAAACTTTCTTATTCCTACCACTGATTTGGACCACATAATCCTTCCATTCTTCACCCAGAGCATCAGCAGCTACTTCTGTGGCCATGTGCTTCTCATAAAAAGTATGAACTTTGGCCAGGAGTAGTGGCTTATGCTTGTAATCCCAACACTTTGGGAAGCTGAGAGGGTGGATCAGTTGAGATCAAGAGTTAGAGACCAGCCTGGCCAACATGCTGAAACCCCGTCTCTCATAAAAATACAAAAATTAGCCAGGTGTGGTGGTGCACACCTGTAATCCCAGCTACTCAAGAGGCTGAGGCAGGAGAATCACTTAAACCCAGGAGGCGGAGGTTGCAATGAGCCAAGATCATACTACTGCACTCCAGCCTGGTTGATGGAGTGAGACTCTGTCTCCAAAAAAAAAAAAAAAAAAAGAACTTTGCATTCATTAGTGACTTCAGTGAATTTCTGACAGCCGGTGACTGAGAAGGAGATATTCAACTGCTTCAAGAAGCAGCTGATTGCCTCCAAGGTGCCATAAAAAAGAGCTGGTCTCCACTTTCTTACATCAAACTCTGTAATGTCCTGTGTCTTCCTGGCTCTGTTAATCCTGCCATTCTTGCCTGTGCTCCCCAGGGTTCTCTGATTTCCAGATGCTCTGCTATCTAGCGCAGCCCTCCATCTCTTTTTAACTCCTCCTCCTCTGATCTTTTTGGTTCAACTTTATGATTTTTTAAGTTGTTATTCTCTTCATACCTTCCACAAATACTGCAATCATAAGTCTGGAAAGGCAGAAGTGGTTTCTGGCCAGTTGGAATATATTGACTCCACAGTTCATTGGCATAGATGATCTCTGGTGTTGGTTGCTGACACTGCAGCTGCACATCAGCACATTTAGGTGTTACTCCCAAGGCTCCACTCCTTTCTTCATTTCCTCTGTTGAGCTGTTTCTCAAATTGTGCATCTCATGTCCCTAAGAGTTCACAAATATACTCTCAGAGATGCATAAGTACCTAAAATAATCTCAAATTTTGATTGTTTAAAAATATTTAATATAAGTCACCAAATTTCATTGCTTACACTTGTACTTGTATTTTCATTTCGTTGGTGCCAAAGGAATGGCAGTGTTTGACTTTTTTCATGTTTTCTCAAACTGGGGATTCATAGCTTGTTCTCTGAGTTCCTGTGCTCTCAAGATTGAGAAAAACTGCTCTGCCATGCTTGAAATGGACCTGGGCAAATGAGCATCACCCAGGCCTGGCTATTCACTCCTCATGCATCTGTTGTGTACTTTCTACATTACACACTGCGTTACACACAAGGAATGAAAAACAGTTTCTTTCAAGGGTTAGTGGGGAAGTCAGATAAGTAAACAATTTTAATCTATTATGATATTGCTAGTCAATTGGTACAAACTTTCTGGAGGACAATGAAGTAATTGCATCAAGCCTTGTGGATAATCCTTAACCCAGTCATTTCACTTTTAGAAATTTATTTTATGAACACAAGAGAGGTCTACAAAGATTTGTATGAAGGACCCAGAAGTCAAATTAAATGAGGATTATTGTAATTGACTCAGCTCAACGTTATTTATAATAGTTATAAATGGAAAGCAGATTTAAAATTTAACAATAGGGGAATAGTTACATAAATTATGGCATCCCATGTGATGGGAGTTTAGATAGCCATTAAAAATATTATTTTGGCTGGGCGCGGTGGCTCATGCCTGTAATCCCAGTACTTTGGGAGGCTGAGGAGGGCAGATCACAAGGTCAGGAGTTCGAGACCAGCCTGGCCAAGATGGTGAAACCCCATCTCTACTAAAAATAAAAAGCCGGATGTTGTGGCACACGCCTGTAGTCCCAGCTACTTGGGAGACTGAGGCAGGAGAATCCCTTGAACCTGGGAGGCAGAGGTTGCAGTGAGCCGAGATCACGCCACTGCACTCTAGCCTGGGTGACAGAGCAAGACTCCATCTCAAAAAAAAAAAAAAAAATTATTTCTACAAAATATTGAAAACAAAGGACTCATAATACTATTTTAAGCTGAACAGCAACACACAGCTCTCTATACCAGAAGTCAACAAACTTTTTCTGTAAGAGGGTCAGATGGTGAATATTTTAGGATATTTTATCTACATTTTAAATTATTTTAGGTAAGTATTTTAGAATCATATTACTTTGTGAGTTGCAACTATTTAGACTAGGCTGTTGCATTGTGATAGTAGCTGTGGACAGTATGTTAACCAGTAGACATAGTTGTGTTCCAAAACAAAACTTTATTATGGACATTGAAATTTGAGTTTCATATAATTATTATGTGTCATGAAATACTCTTTTTTGAGTTTTGTTTTCAACCACTTAAAAATGCAAAAGCCATTCTTACCTTACAGGCCATACAAAAACAGATGGCAGGACAGATTTGGACCATAGGCTATAGTTTGTTGATCGGTGATCTATACCATGTGATTCTAATTGTGTGTGTGGTGGCAGGGAGGTGGTGAATCTCTGAGCAGTGGAATTATGGGCAATTTTTATTTTTTACGGTTTTCTTGTATTTCTCCATTTAAAAATACGAACTTACATTACTTTTATAATCAGAAAAGCAAAAAATGAATGCATTATAATAATGGCTATAATGGTGGAAAGTGCTTTAAAGGGTCTAATACCCTTGACCCAAGTAGGAGAGGAGGATGAGGGGCAGGGAAGGTTTGCTGAGACAACTTCTGAATAGTGTTGCAAAGGATGATGAAGAGTTGTTCAAGGATAGGTGAGTCACGGAGGAAAGAAGGGAGAGTGAGAGGCCAAAAGGAAGAGAATTCTAGGCTGAGAAATAGATCATAGACCATAGGAGAGTCAGGGAACCACAAGAATTTCAGAAGGCTAGAGAACAGTGTTAGGGATTGAGCCAAGAGGGATAGGACTAGAAAAAGAATCAAGCACTGAGAATCTTATTTGGTATGCTTGGACTTTAATTTTTTATCTTAAAATCAATTGGAAGCATGGAAAGATTCGTGAGTTGCTGAGTGACATGCTCATACTTCTGATTTAGAAAGTTCTATATGGCATATGGGTAGATAATGGATTGGGTGAGGGTGAGCCTAGAGGCAGGAGAGCAAGTTGAAAGGCTGTTGTAGGAATTCGGGTGAGAAGTGTTGAAAGATGAAACTGAGGTACGGGGATGGAAATAGAGAAAGGAAAGGGTTCAAATGATATGTAGGAGTTGACTCAGTGGGCCCTGGTGACTGATTAAATCTTGGAGTTGGAGGAGATGCACAGGAAAGAATGAAGGTACCCGTCTGTGTTTTTGCTCCTGACAGCCAGGTGAGTTTCAGTGTAAATATAGAAGGTATGATCTGTTTGTAGATGGTTTGAGTTTGAGGTAGTTGTGGAAAATTTGAGTGGAGATTTTCAATACAGAAAATCAGGCGAAATAAGTTAGTAGACAGTGGTTGCAGATATAAGAGCTGATGTGTTCACTTGGAAAGAGGGTGTTGAATAATGACTGCTATACTTTCTCCGCCATCCCTATTGGACTGTACGGAGATGCAATCCAATCAATGTTCACGACTTGCTGTGATAGTCTATTCAAACTTTAGAATCACTTGTCCTCAGCTCTCAGAGTCACATTAGCATTTCTGGAGTAAGTTAACTATAGTTTGAAAAAGTCGTCCATATGATTTTGATACATGCTCCTCAGACCCATCATTGATACTTGCTTGAGAAGAAAACATCAAAGACTATGATATCCTGAAACACCTAGATGTTTAAGAATAGGAAGAGAAAGTGAATCTGTAAAAGAGAACAGAAGCACAGAAGAAAAATCAGAGTGCACTGGTAGTCAGTGGAAGAAAAAAAAATTTTAATGGAGCATGCAGCAGTATTAATCATGAAGAGGTAATTAAATAAAGATTGCTGGTGTTGACCAAAATGAGGTCGTATAGACCTATACAAGAATATTTCACTAAGATGATGGGGACAGAAACTGTTCAGGAGTGAGTAGAGAAGTGGATGGGTATTAAGAAAAAAAAAAAAACTGAAGCACGGAGGAAATGAAAACAATACAATAGCAGACTCCTCCTCAATCTTTTATATTTGTTACCACAATGTGTACTATTATACTTAAGAAGTCTTGAAAAATGCTTGCTGAATAACTGAGACAATGAATGCGTGAATACATTCATGAATAACTTCAGCTTCCATTTGGTATTATCTTCGCTGAACTGTAAGGGTCATTGAGAGTATTATTTTATTTGAACAAGGGCAGTTTGGTTTTAGCTTTAATAGAGGATAAAGAGCACCCTTTCCATTCTAGTGAAGTACTTTCTATGGCTCCCTGTTGGTTGAGAATGTTATAAGTGCTGTAGAATACTATATAAATTTTTAAACTAGAAATCAATATACAAATATTTTATTTATATTGCAATATTATTACTGAATTTATAAATAAGACATGCAAAAATGAGATTTCTCCTGCTTTTAAGTGTGTTTTCAGATATGAAGTTGTCTTTCCATACCTTATGGTTTTTGATGGTCATCCATGGGGAAGAGCTGCTTCTCTCCATTTAGACAAGAAATCCATCTACAGCCAACAGCAATGGAGAGAGGTCACTTGAGGGGATGGGTTAAAGGCAGGAGCACCAGGCTCATTTTCAGCGTTCAAAATCATATCCTCAGGTTTGCCTGGTTTAAATTCCATAGTACACAAATCTTATGAAATTGCTAAAAGAATTCTATAGCTTTAAACAGGAAGTGAGAGAGAGAGAGAGAAGACTTCGAGGTTGTTATCAAGGGTTTTCCCACCATTGGAAAACTGGGAATCATGGCATTCTGGGGAATGAGGAGGAAAATTTTGATCTGGTCTAAAAAGACTTCTAATACCTATAGAAGACTCTGTTCTAAACTTAAGAGAGCCCCACCACTCTAGAATCAGTGCTGGGTGCCAGTTTTGTTACAACTTCCTAAAGTTGATGTCAGATTGGAACGTCTTCTCTAACAGCTTGTGAGACAAAATAAAATAATTTTCAAGAGAAAGCGAAAGAAACCTCTTAGACCTTTCCCACACTTCTACCACAAACATTTATTGAGCCTCCGCTGTGTGCAGGGCATTCTGTGTTTCTCAGGAGGGGTGCTATTTGGTGGGACAATCCTTCCTCAAGCCCCTCCAATCACTACCACACACACATAACAACTAAAAATGTCTCAGAACCAGTGCTGGAGCCGTAAATGTGAGTGAGATAACTTAGGTCTCTGTTTCCCCTTCCCAGATCTGAAATCATTATCATCGGCATGCTGGGGTATCATGCCCTGTAGCTGTCTCCATTAGTACCTCACTTGTGTTTCTGTTTCAGGCTGACTAACTGATAGATACTGCTCTATAGGGGAAGAGAAAAGAAAGAAGTAGCTTCCATGGAGGCTCAGCAATGGACAATAAAATAAAATAGTATTTCCTGAGTGCTGACAGCATATGAGCAATCCCCAGATTCACAAGGGAAGGCCTGGCCCACAGGATGATGTGGCACATGGGCAAACAGAAATCTGGACCACTAAAAGAACCACAAGGCCTTCCTAACACCTTTACCAAGGCTGAAGAAGTATCACGGAGACACAATTACTCCACATCAAAAACCTGCCAGGGTGAATTCTGCCTTTGGGTTCAAGATCATGTTCTATTTCCAGAATCTCATAGGAGACACATTTTAACTGGTCACTCCTGAGATTTTGGATTTGCTAGAAATATCCCTGCTCTTTAAATCCTGTCTAGTTCACTCTGTTTGAGTCCCTGTCTCCTCCAGTATTTCAGATGATGTTTGATAGGTCTTGGGAAGCATTGGGCCATACCTGGCCTCTGATCCTAGCAGCTTAAGAGTGATCTATAATTCCAAGGAAACTTGAATCAGACAGTTTTCTACAGATTCCCAAAGCAGAATGTCTGCTGACTTTCTTGGAGAAAATCCCAAGTGTAATTTGTACCAAATTAAATCCAGAGGGTTCTGCAAGAATGTTCTGGCCTTAGATCTGCAATGAATAGAACATTTTGTGGTTCACAGCGGAGGTCATGGGAGAGTCCCAACGAAATATTGGGAGCCGTAATCATAGTTCTTTAAATCGCTCTCCCTAAAGCCTTTATATCACTGATTTATAAATTGTCATTTGAGTGGGAAAAGAAAAATATTAAGAGGAGCTTATTTTATGTGTTTAACAAGGCTAAGAGGTTCCAAAGGCAACCCTATTAGATATAGAAATAGCCCATTTTTGAATTTATTTTAGCACCTTTGTGCCAAATCTGAGAAATATTACTGGAAAGTTACATGTTTACCTGATTTTCCCTAGAATGAATTCATAGTCTATTATTTCTTATTCTTCCCTGTATCACTGCCATAGAATTTTCCAATTTTGACTGGGTGCAGTGGCTCACTCTAATCCCAGCACTTTGGGAGGCCAAGGTGGATGGATCACCTGACGTCAGAAGTTTGAGACCAGCCTGGCCAACATGCTGAAACCCCATCTCTACTAAAAATACAAAAATTAGCCAGGCATGGTGGCACATGCTTGTAATCCCAGCTTCTCGGAAGGCTGAGGCAGAAGAATCTGGGAAGCAGAAGTTGCAGTGAGTGAAGATCGAGCCACTGCACTCCAGCCTGGGCGACAGAGTAAGATTCCATCTCAAAAAAAAAAAAAAAAAAAAAGAGAGAGAATTTTAAAATTTCATGGCATTTATATTTCAGTTCTTACCACATTCTTTGTCATATGAAAAAAGTTAAAATTTAAAACTTTTAATATCATGTTTTCATCTTATATACTCTTGAACTAACACCATTATAAGTGGAGATTGAGGCCAGGTTAACCTATTTTAATGTTAAAGGGTATAAAATGAAAAATATGCACAAAACAAAATTAACCAGCCCTTACTATGGTCTCAAACTTGTCACACAAGAATGAAATGTCCAGTTATTATGCTCTCGAATAGCTAGGTAAGAAAATATACACTTTTGGTCAAACTCTCTTGTCAATGTAGACACTCGGTTATCTGTTTATCCTAAATAGCAAAGAAAACAGAGCTGGCACATACTCATCTATCTCTTAGTGGATATTCATTGCCATTTCTACCCAATGCGCTTGAGACCTTTTTTGAGGCAGCTGTGAAATTATCAGTCTATGATCTAGATTTTTTGTTTTGTTGCATTATAAATTTTATTTTTTTCTTTATTAAGTATAAGAGAACCTTGGTGACAAAATGTACCAATAAAGGATTTTTACATTAGTAAATGTATCTGTCAACTTGATATGGTTTGGTTTTGTCCTCACCCAAATCTCATCTTGAATTCCCATGTGTTGTGGGAGGGACCTGGTGGGAGGTAATTGAGTCATGCTAGCGGGCCTTTCCTGTGCTGTTCTCGCGATAGTGAATAAGTCTTATGAGATCTGATGGTTTTAAAAATTGGAGTTTCCCTACAACAAGCACTCTCTTTACCTGCTGCTATCCATGTAAGATGTGACTTGGTCCTCCTTGCCTTCTGCCTTGATTGGGAGGCTTCTCCAAACAGGTGGAACTGTGAGTTCTCCATTAAACCTCTTAAATTTCCCAGTCTCAGGTATGTCTTAATCAGCAGCATGAAAATGGACTAATACAGTAAATTGGTACCAGTAGAGTGGGACACTGCTGAAAAGATACCTGAAATGTGGAAGTGACTTTGGAACTGGGTAATAGACAGGGGTTGAAACAGTTCGGAGGGCTCAGAAGACAGGAAAATGTGGGAAAGTTTGGAACTTCCTAGAGACTAATTGAATGGCTTTGCCCAAAATGCTGATAGCAATATGGACAATAAAGTCCAGGCTGAAGTGGTCTGAGATGGAAATAAGGAACTTGTTGGGAGCTGGAGCAAAGGTGACCCTTGTTATGTTTGAGCACAGAACTGGTGACATTTTGCCCCTGCCCTAGATATCCATGGGGCTTTGAACTTGAGAGAGATGATTTAGGACATATGGCGGAATAAATTTTTAAGTAGCAAAGCATTCAAGAGGTGACTGGGTGTTGTTAAAGGCATTCAGTTTTATAAGGGAAGCAGAGCATAAAAGTTTGGAAAATTTGCAGCCTGACACTGCGACAGAAAAGAAAATCCCATTTTCTGAGAAGAAATTCAAGTTGGCTGCAGAAATTTGCCTAAGTAACAAGGAGCTAATCCCCAAGAAAATGGTGAAAATGTCTCCAGGGCATGTGAGAGGTCTTCACAGCAGCCCCTCCCATCACAGGCCAAGGCCTAGGAGGAAAAATTGGTTTTGGGGCCAGGCCCAGGGTCCCTGTGCTGTGTGCAGCCTAGGGACTTGGTGCCCTGCCACCCAGCCACTCCAGCCATGGCTGAAAGGGGCCAACGCAGAGCTTGGGCTGTAGCTTCAGAAGGTGCAAACCTCAAGCCTTGGCAGCTTCCACACGGCGTCAAGCCTGTGGGTACACAGAAGTCAAAAACTGGGCTTTGGGACCCTCTGCCTAGATTTCAGCAGATGTATGGAAATGCCTGGATGCCTATGCAGAAATTTGCTGCAGGGGCAGGGCCCTTATGGAGGTCACTACTAGGGCAGTGCAGAAGGGAAATGTGGGACTGGAACCCCCAAACAGAATACCTACTGGGGCATTGCCTAGTGGAGCTGTGAGAAGAGGCCCACTGTCCTCCAGACCCCAGAATGAGAGATCCACTGACAGCTTGCAAATAGAAGCTGGAAAAGTCACAGACAACTCCAGGCAGTGAAAGCAGCCAGGAGGGAGGTTCTACCCTGTGAAGTCACAGGGGCAGATCTGCCCAAGTCCATGGGAACCCACCTCTTGCATCAGCATGACCCAGATGTGAGACATGGAGTTAAGAAAGATCATTTTGGAGCTTTAAGATTTGACCACTCTCCTAGATTTCGGACTTGAATGGGGCCTGTAGCCCCTTTGTTTTGGCCAGTTTCTCCTATTTGGAATAGCTGTATTTACCCAATGCCTGTACTCCCGTTGTGTCTAGGAAGTAACTAACTTGCTTTTGATTTTACAGGCTCATAGGCGTAAGGGATGAGACTTTGGACTGTGGACTTTTGAGTTAATGCTGAAATGAGTTAAGACTTTGGGGGACTGTTGGGAAGGCATGATTGGTTTTCAATATAAGGACATGCAATTTGTGAGGGGCCAGAAGTGGAATAATATGGTTTGGCTGTGTCCGCACCCAAATCTCATCTTGAATTCCCATATGCTGTGGGAGAGACCTGGTGTGAGGTAATAATTGAGTCATGGGGTTAGGTCTTCCCCGTGCTGTTCTCATGATGGTGAATAAGTCTCATGAGATCTGATGGTTTTAAAAATGGGAGTTTCCCTACACAAGCCCTCTTTGCCTGGTGCCATCTACGTAAGATGTGATTTGCTCCTCCATGCCTTCTGCTATGATTCTGAGTCTTCCCAGCCACATGTAACTGTGAGTTCTCCATTAAACCTCTTTCCTTTGTAAATTCCACAGTCTCAGGTACGTCTTTATCAGCAATGTAAAAATGGACTAGTATATAGCTTTTATTAGGTAATGCTAGGGTAACAAATGACCCCAAAATAGCAGTGGCTTACAAATCACAGATTTTATCTTACCATGTTGGCTGCATGGTAAATGCAGTTCAGGTTTGTGTGTCTCCTTTATTTTAGAATCCTGGATGAAGGAGTGTATTAGTCTGTTCTCATGCTCCTAATAAACACATACCCGAAACTGGGTAATTTATAAAGGAAAGAGGTTTAATTGACTCACAGTTCACCATGGCTGGGGAGGCCTCAGGAAACTTACAATCAGAGTGGAACGGGATGCAAACACGTCCTTCCTCACATGGTACCAGCAAAGAGAAGTGCCCCTTATAAAACCACCAGCTCTTGTGAGAACTCTGTTACTATCACAGGAGTAGCAGCATGGGGTAACTGCCCCCATGATTCAATCATCTCCCACCAGGTCCCTCCCATGACACGTGGGAATTATGGGAACTACAATTCAAGATGAGATTTGGGTAGGGACACAGCCAAAACATATCAAGAAGCAACCACTATTTATGGAAAGAGCAATGATAGACTCACTTATTGGTTCTTAATACTTCTACTCAGAAATGGCACACAAAACTTCTGTTCACAGTTTGTTAGTCTAACCAAGTGCATACAAGTCTGCTTTTAGGAGGCATAGAAGTACAATCCTCTTACAGAGAGAAACAGCAAATAACTGGGAACAATAATATAATTAAAGTGTGTAATGTGTCTTAGAATATAATTTGGAAGGATAAGGAAGGAAAGGACTGTTCAAGAATAATAATTGGAGACAACTTAGGTCCATGATTCCAGTACAGCAATGGCATGTGTTGTTTTTCCTTTAAGAATAGGTCTATTTTACATAATTGCAAAAATAAAAATATTTCCTCCAGTAATAAAAATAACATACTTTTATTATAAAAAATTGAAAATATACAGAAAGATATAAATAAGAAGGTGAAAGTAACTGGAAAACCCTAGGTAAATACCTAGAGAAATCAAAATATATGTCTACCCAAAAACTTGTACATAAATATTTATAGCAGGTTTATATATAGTAGTCAAAAATTGGAAACATCCAAATTTCTACAGGTCACTAAATAAACAAATTGGCATATTCATCTATTCTTTTAGGGACATACTTGAGAAATTATTCAGTATTTTCCATGATGGTGGCAGTCATAATAGTGATGATGAGGCAGATGATGATAAGATTTCCTTGGGGCAATTTTGGTAACATTTTAAAGAAAATTTTCCATTTTATCCCCATTTTTGTTTTTATTTGCAGAAAATCCAAAACTTGCTATATGCATTTATAGCCCTCAATCTTAATATTATATAATTATGTTAAATAAAATATTTTAAATGATACATAATAATTGCACATATTTATGGGGTACATGTGATATTTTGGTACATTTCTACATTGCATAATGATCAAGTCAGGGTAATTGGAATATCCATCACCTCAAACAGTTATGATTTCTTTGTGCTGATGACATTATAAATCTTCACTTTTAGTATTTTGAAATATATAACAATTAGCTATAGTCACTCTACTATCAAACACTAAGGCTTATTCCTTCTATCTAACTGTATTTTTGTACCCATTAACCAACCTCTCTTTATCTTCTTCCTTCTTACACTCCTATCCTCTGGTAACCATCATTCTATTCTCTACCTCCATGAGATCTGCTTATGTTTTTTGTGTATCACTTTGTTCCTTTTGAAATGTCATAAGTTAAAAAAATTTTTGAAGAGACAAAATTCATATAACATAAAATTAACCATTTTAAAGTGTAAAATTCAGTGGCATTTAGTACATTCACAGTGCTGTGTGTGAAAAGTTCAATATAGAAATGAACTTCTGAAATTAAAATGTTTTATTTGGGAGAAAAGTACTGCAATTCAGGGCATAAATGCAGACTGGCTGGTCTTCAGTATGTCTGAAAAACAAAGAGAAAGTTAGAGGTTTTATAAAAAGGAGAATATGTATTGCTCTTAGAGAAATTTCATTGCCACTAGTAAGGTTTTGAGGAGCTGGAAAGCTCTGATTGGCAAGTGACAATAGTGGGCAAAACTAGTTTCAGAGTTGCAGCAGATTGTTTTAGTAGCCAATAGCTAAAACTGGTTTCAGGTTATAGTAGGCAGTTTCAGCTTGCAGACTTGCATGGAATTACATTTTTGGGGCAATGTTTTGTGCCCTGAATGGTTTTCTCCATGACCTCTCAACTCCATTTTTGTTGAGTATGACCCAGTTCACATGATCAACTTTCACATGTGAAACCATCACCTCTATCTAGATCCAAAACCTTTCCAGCAGCCCAAAAGAAAACCCTGTACCCATTATGTAGTGACTACTTATTCACCCTTCCCTCAGCCCCTGGCAAGCACCATTCTGCTCTTTATTACTAAGATTTTACCTATTCTAGATATTTACCCCTCCCCTCCACTCCCGTCCCTTCCCCTTCCCTCCCTACCCTTTTCTCCTTCCTTCCTTCTTTCTTTTCTTTTCTTTTTTCTCTCTCTTCTCCTCTTCCCCTTTCTTTTTCNTCTTTTCTTTTCTTTTTTCTCTCTCTTCTCCTCTTCCCCTTTTTCTTTCCTTCCTTCCTTCCTTCCTTCCTTCCTTCCTTCCTTCCTTTCTTTCTTTCTTTCTTTCTTTCTTTCTTTCTTTCTTTCTTTCTTTCTTTCTTTCTCTTTCTTTCTTCTTTCTTTCTTTCTCTTTCTTTCTTTCTCTTTTTCCTTCCTTCCTTCCTTCCTTCCTTCCTTCCTTCCTTCCTTCCTTCCTTCCTTCCTTCCTTCCTTCCTTTCTTTCTTTCTTTCTTTCTTTCTTTCTTTCTTTCTTTCTTTCTTTCTTTCATACTATGTATCAATACTCCCTCATATGGGTAAAGTACGTTTTGTTCATCCATTCACCAGTAAATGTATACTTGGGTTGTTTCTGTCTTTTGGCTATTGTGAATACTGCTGCTGTTAATATGCATGTCCATGCTTTTGTGTGGACATATGCTTTTACTTCCTGTGGATATATGCCTAGGAGCGTAATTGCTTGGTCATATGGTAATTCTATGTTTGACTTTTTGAGGAAATGCCAATATGTTTTTTTAAAGCAGCTGTACCATTTTATATTATCATCAACTATGTACATGGATTCCAATTTTCTCCATGTTCTTGCCAACACTTGTTATTTTCCTTTTTTTTTTTTTTTTTGAGATGGAGTTTCACTCTTGTTGCCCAGGCTGGAGTGCAATGGCGCAATCTCGGCTCACTGTAACCTCTGCCTCCCAGGTTCAAGTGATTCTCCTGCCTTAGACTCTTGAGTAGCTGGAATTACAGGCATGTGCTATCATGCCCGGCTAATTTTGTATTTTTAGTAGAGATGGGAATTCTCCATGTTGGTCAGGCTGGTCGTGAACTCTCGATCTCAGGTGATCTGCCTGCCTCAGCCTCCCAAAGTGCTGGGATTACAGGTATGAGCCACTGTGCCCAGCTTCCTTTTTTTTTTTTTAAGGTTATAGCTATCCTAGTGGGTGTGAAGTGACATCTCGTTGTGCTTTTGATTTGCATTTTTCTAAGACTAATCATTTGAGCATCTTTGTGTGCACTTGTTTGCCGCTTATATATCTTTGTTGGAGAAATGTCTTTTCAAGTCCTTTGCCCGTTTTATGACTGTATTGTCGTCCTTTCTATCGTTTTATTTATTTATTTATTTATTTATTTATTTATTTATTTATTTAATTTTTTGAGACAGAGTCTTGCTGTCTCACCCAGGCTGGAGTGCAGTGGTGTGATCTCGGCTCACTGCAACCTCCGCTTCCTGGGCTCAAGCAATTCTCCTGCCTCAGCCTCCTGAGTAACTAGCATTACAGGTGCCCACCACCACACCTGGCTAATTTTTGTATTTTTAGTAGAGATGGAGTTTCATCATGTTGGCCAGGCTGGTCTCGAACTCCTGACCTCAAGTGACCTGCCCACCTCGGCCTCCCAAAGAGCTGGGATTACAGGCCTGAGCCACTGTGCCCGCCCCTTTCTATTGTTAAGTTGAAAGAGCTCTTTATATATTCTGGATACTAGATGCTTATCAGATACATAATTTGCAAACATTTTCTCCCATTCTAAGGATTTTCTTTTTACTTATTTGATAATGTCCTTTGTACACAAAAGTCTTAATTTTGATGAAGTCCAATTTATCTGTTTGTTGTTGTTGTTGCTTATGCTACTGGTGTCATATCTAAAAAACTATTGCCAAATTCAAGGTGATGAAAATTTACTTATAAAATTCTTTTAAAAATTTCTTAGTTTTAGCTTTTACATTGAGATCACTGATACATTTTGAGTTAATTTTTATATGGCATGAGAGGTAAGAATTCCATTTTATTCTTTTACATGTGAATATCTAGTTGTTCTAGCTCCACTAGCTTAAGAGACTATTCTTTCCTAACTGAATGGTCCTGGCATCATTGTTGAAAATCAATTGTCCATAGACATATAGATATATTTCTGAACTCTCAATTCGAGGCCATTGCCCTATATGTCTATCCTTGTGTCAATACACTGTTTTTGATTACTGTTGCTTTGTAGTAAGTTTTGAAATTTAGAAGTGTGAGTCCTCCAAATTTGTTCTTTTTCAATATTGTTTTGATTATTATGATCCCCTTACAAGTCCAGATAAATATGAGGATTATCTCTTCAATTTCTGTCAAAAAGCCTGTGAAATTTTTATATTGATTACATTGAATCTGTGGATTACTTTAGATAGTATTGCTTTTTAGCAACATTGTCTTCCAACTCATAAACATGGGTTCTCTTTTCATTTATTTAGGTCTTCTTCAATTTCTTTCAGTAATGATTTTTAGTTTTCAATGTACAAGTCTTTCACCTCCTTGGTTAAACGTATTCCTAGGTATTTGATTCTTTCTGATGCTCTTGTAAATGGAATTCTTGATTTCCTTTTTAGATTGTTCATTTCTTTATAAAGAAACACAACTGATTTTTTTGTGTGTTGATCTCATACTCTGTAACTTTGCTGAATTTATTAAGTAGCTTTAGCATCATTTCTTCTTTAAACATTTGGTAGAATTCACCAGTGTAGTCACCTGGGCCTAGTGCTTTCTTATTTGGAAGGTTGTTAATTATTGATTTAATTTTTTAATAGATATAGACTTGTTCAGATTACCTATTTTTTCTTGTGTGAGTTTTGGTAGATTGTGTCTTTCAAGGAATTTGTCCATTTCATCTCAGTTATCAAATTTGTGGGCATAGAGCCACTTATAGTATTCCTTTTTATCTTTTTAATGTCCATGGGATCAGTAGTTGTGGCCCCTCTTTCATTTCCAATATTAGTAGTTTGTTTCTTTTCTCTTTCTTTCTTGATTAGCCTGAGTAGAGATTTATCAATTTTATTGATCTTTTTCTAGAACTCGTTTTTGCTTTCATTGATTTTCTCTGTTGTTTTCATTTCATTGACTCCTCCTCTAATTGTTATTATTTTCTTCTGTTTACTTAAGGTTTAATTTACTCTCTCTCTATAGTTCCTATGGTGAAAACTCAGAATATTGATTTTAGGTCTTTTTTCATTTCATATATATGTATATATTCAATGCTATAAAATTTTCTTTAAGCACTACTATTGTGGCATCTTAAAAATTTTGATACATCGTATTTTCATTTTCTCATTTAGTTCAAAATACTTATATTTCCCTGAGACTTCTTTGACCCATGTGTTATTTAAAAGTGTATTGTTTAATATTAAAATATTGTGGTATTTTTGGTTATATTTCTGTTATTGATATGTAGTTTAATTCTTTTGTGGTCTGAGAGTACATTTGTATGATTTCTGTTTTTAAAAATTTGTTAAGGTATGTTTTATGACCCAGGATATGGCCTATCTTGATGAATGTTCCATGTAAGCTTGAGAGGAAGTATGTTATGCATTGTTGGAGGAATTATTGTATAAATGGCAATTAGATCAAGTTGACTGATGGTGCTGTTCAGTTCATCTATATACGTAATAATTTTCAGTCTGCTGGATATAATGATTACTGATAGAAGGATGTTGAAGTCTCTATTATAGTATATTTATCTATTTTTCCATGCAGTTCTATTAATTTTTGCCTCATATAATTTGACTCTCTGTTGTTAGGCTCATACACATTTAGAATTGTCATGCCTTCTTGTAGATTGACTCCTTTATTATTATGTGACACCCATCTTAATCTCAAATAATATTCCTTGCTCTAAAATATTATCTGTCTAGAATTAACATAGCTAGTCCATCTTTCTTTAGATTAGTGTTAGCATGGTACATCTTTCTCCATCCATTTACTTTATTTTCCACCCAGCTTTATTGAGTTATAATTGACAACTAAAAATTGTATACACCTAAGTTATACAATATGATGTTTTGAGGTATGTATACGTTGCAAAATAATTAACACATGTTAAATTAATTGAGTTAATTGACATATCACCTCACATTGTTACTCCACTTCATTTACTTTTAATGCACTTCTGCCTTTATATTTGGAGTAGGTTTCTTGTGGACAATATACAGTTGAGTCTTATTATTCTTATCCACTCTAATAGTCTCTGCTGAATCCAGGAGGGGTTGAGCAAGGGCATGTAAAAATATCTCAAAGCTTTTCTACCATTTTTAAGTCACCTTTTTCTTGCTTCAGCCTTTGTTTGGTGGCTGTAAATCTTTGACTACTTTCCAGAGTTCTAACAAAAATAAGACAGTTTTTGCCTGTGTTTTTGTTTGTTTGTTTGTTTGTTTGTTTCTGAGGCAGAGGCTCGCTCTGTCACCCAGGCTGGAGTGCAGTGGCACTATCTCAGCTCACTGCAAGCTCTGCCTCCCGGGTTCACGCCATTCTCCTGCCTCAGCCTCCGTAATAGCTGGGACTACAGGCGCCCGCCGCCACGCTCAGCTAATTTTTTTGCATTTTTAGTAGAGACGGGGTTTCACCATGTTAGTCAGGATGGTCTCGATCTCCTGACCTTGTGATCCGCCCGCCTCAACCTCCCAGCGTTTTCTGATGTTTCTCTACAGGAATGGTCACTTGGAGCTGTCTATTCTCCCATTTTTATTGACATCTGTCAGCTGTTTTAATATTTCATTGGCTTTTTAATTAATCAACTTAAAAATCAATTCTAATATTTTAATCTAAACTGCTAATTTCTGATTTTGTATTAAATCAGTTTATCCCCCTTAATTTGTTGTTTTATTTATTTTTTAAATAATTTAGAGCTAGATGTTGAGGTAATTTGTTTTCTTTCTTTGTTTAAGTTGTCTAATACTATGTATTTAACCTGAGCATAAGGTTAGCTGTATATTTAAAGTTTTTAAATGTAGTAGCCTTATTATTATTTTTAAAAACAGTCTATAATTGTAGTTCTTATTCTCTGTTCATTTGATGTAAGACTGCTTATATTTACTTGAAATATTTCAGTGCCACAGATACAAAGGTTCATGAGTGTCCTTACTGTGGATTGCACTATTTATCATTATAAATGCCATTTTTAAGCATCAGTGATTTTAGTTTTGATTCTAATTTGTTCATATTATAGTCCTGCTTTCTCTTGTCTGTCTTTGCCTGATATATCTCATCTCTTTATTTTCAAGAAGTATTTCTTTTTAGGGACACTCTAGGAAACACAAATTGGTTGAATTTTGCTGCCTTTTTTTCCTCATTGTGATAACGTTTGTCTTTTTGTTTAAAAAGTTAGCTCATCCACATTTTTTGTGTTAATTGATATTTAATTATGTACTTGTCATTATGTTTCTGTGTGTGTGTGTGTGTGCGTGTGTCCTTATGAACCTGCTCTTATTTCTTTTGTTTTCTTTGTTGTATTTTTCTTTATCACATTTTTAAGTTCCTTTTTATGTTGATATTTTAGAATTTATTCATACTATTTTAGTCTACTGTACTCTTTAAAAATTATGCCTTTATTTTGGTGCTAACTTCAAGAATTATATGGAACTTATTAAATCCTCCTATCCCTGAATGAGACAATTATGTAAGCACATGTTCCTTTTCATTTTTCGTATTTTGTTTAAACAGTAGGTAATGTTGGTTATAGATATCTTAAATTTTAAATTATGACTATTCTGGTTTAAAAATCTCCTCTTAATATTTACATTAAGCATCATGGTCATATTAACAACTAATGACAATTATTTGCAATAAACAGTAAACTTTACTGGGCTTGTTTCTCACAACCTTTATTCTTGATCATTCTTCTAGGTGTGTTCTTATTACTTTTCTTATTTTTTTTGGAACTGTGAGATTAACATAATATTCTATACCCCTTGGGAATGTAGACATGTGTCTTTGACAGATGTCAGCAGTGTTTGGACAATGTTTAAATGTGAATCCCTTTAGCCTGGCCATGCTTCCTGGCTCGCCTCAATCCAATCGCTCCTTCCTTCCTATTTGATATACTTTCTTGTATAACAGTTTGTGTTTCTAAATTATCTTTCCTAGACCACATACAATTTCTAATATCCAAGTGTTTAAAATGTGATCCCGTGTTCTTACATTGAGTTAACATCCTGCCTTATGCCTTTTCTTTTGTACTTAGGCTTTGGAAGATCGGGTATGGGAACTCTTGCAGGAAGCAGACAAGACAGCTGAAGAGAACAAGGATCAGAGTCAGGTCTACGACGCCATGGCCGAGACTCTGGGTGAAGCATGGGCAGCCCTGGTGTCCATGCTTGAAAGAAGAATGGAGCTCCTTAGGTTGACTTCTGAATTTTTTGAAAATGCCTTGGAGGTCTGTGCTTTAAAAAACTTCTCCCTTCCCCACATCAGAGCAAATTAATAGCACTCCTGAAAATGTTTGTTTTTCCACAAATAGACATTGCAAGCAGTTAAAAAAATGGCAGAATAACCAAGACATACATAGACAATATATTTATTTTTTGATTGTCAATAAATAAAATTATTACTATTTTAAGAGTAGGTCTTCAAACAAAAACAAAGTACAGTTAAGTAACTAAAATTTGGTAAAATATTAAGTAATAATGGGAATGCTCATAAGTCATTATGATTATTTCCCTCTATAGAAGGTAGTAATACAATTACTAAATCAAACAATTACCCTGATTGTAGGATTACTAAGAAATGCTGGTCTAGAGTGTTGTTCTGGGCTAAAAGTTGGAGAATAAAATTTCCTTTTGCTGCCTATGTTTTAAAAAGGTAATTATAGAATATTCCATAGGATATTTGATTCATAAATATAGCATTTTCTGAGTACTTTCCTAAGGCGTATAGTTGATTTTCCATAGTTTGAACACCTTACAATACAAGAGAAGGAAAAAGTCCTTCTGGACCTAAGAAGATCATGTCTCCATGTGAGTTTTCTCGAATTCTACAATTTTTTGAGGTTTCTCATTTCAAAATGTGAGTTTCAAAGAACATTATCAAAAGAGGTATTATATTTGGTATAAGACAGTTATTGGAAATTTCACTTTTAACTTCTCTGTCAAGTGGCAGCCCATTCATTTTGATGTGAGAGCACTGCTTCATTATGATAAAGCACTAGCTTTGAAAAATATGACATTTCTAAACTAAAAATTCAGTACTTAAATCCAAAATAATGAAGGAAAGAAGATTAGTAATGGAACCTAAAAATTGGAGTAGGCAATCTCATGCATCATGAACTTGTTTAAAAGCAAAAGGGAGGAATAAAAACCTTATTATAACTTTCAAGGCTTGTTTTTCACAGTTTGAACACTGAAGTTTAACTCATTTCAGAGACCATCTTGGAAGAAGTTTCATACACAATCTTTCTTCCCTGAAAATAAATAAAACAGCTGAAATATACCTACAGACGCCAAATTATGGATATATCTGACTCATTCTATCTTAGTAAGTAGGGTACAGGTGTCAACTGTCCTTGAAACTCATCTGTTTTGAGTCCAGGAAATTTTCTTCTTTTTCTAGCGTTAGAGCAATATTTGTTTCTCATTGTGCTTTAGTGTTAATGCTAGCTTATCTTCTCCATGATGAGTAAATTACTTTCCGATATCACATGAAGTAAAAGGAAATAGCAGGCCAAACCATGATTCAACCCAACACTGTTATTCTTACACTTGCGTGAGCTTTTATTGCTTCTAGTGAAAAGACTAATTATTACTTGTATTATCCCATTTCCAATTTTGTGAATCACTTCATATTAAACTGAAGACAAACTGCTATATAATCCTTATGCCCCCTTTGTATGCCAAAGCCATTTCTTTAGTGATAAAAGAGAGTGGAGAAAGGAAAATACCGATAAAAGTAAACAGAACTTTAGGGAAGCTTTTTTCTGAGTAAAGCATTGTTTGCTTATTGGTTTATGTTTAATTTGATAACAAACTGAAATATAAATATAAGTTAAACAGTGACCCTGGAACTTTTTGTAATGTTCTGCAGGTAACAAACAAACCACCTACTAGGATTTTTTTTCTTTTTGAAGATTCTCTTTAAATAATATTTTAAAAATCAGTTATTAGAAATTGAGTGAATTAGAGATGTAAATGATGTGGATATTGACTCCCTTATTGAATTATGTGCATGCAGAAGTTTTTGAGAAATTAAAAATTAATAATGATTGCATGGTTGATCATTATTACAAGATTATTTCAGGCTCACTCACAGACATAACTATCAGGTGGGTTATTCTCACCTCAAACACTGTGCTATAATTTAGAAACACCGCCCCTGAGTGGCAGCAGCAGATGTCCATCAGGTTGTTCTGATAGAATAACAGAGGCCTGCCTTGCATTTCCAAAACATGTCCCATGCTCTTCAGTCTCTCTCTCGTCATTCCATTTCATTTATAATTGGATTTCATATGGCTGTTGTAATAAACTACAGTCGATTGTGTTAATCAAATAGTTACATTAAAATATTAAGAATCCCCAGATTCAAAGATGATAGTTTGGAGAAGACTTGAAACAGAAGATAAGTAACATCGAAAGCTTCTGTGTCTTTTACACTGATACTTTTCCTTAATTAGTTTATTCTAAACCTAATCCAAAGGTGAATATATTGAAATGCTCATATAAATTGTGATAATTACTATTGAATCTTAGTGCTAAAACAAGCCAGCTATTTGTCTACCACTGTAGACATACTGTGACAGGATAACCAAATGCATTTTGCCGTCTTCTAAAATTTATTTCTAAGATGATTTTCCTGAGCATTTTAACATCACGTTAATTATCTCTCTCAATTTCCCACTGCCTCTATGGAGAAAAAGAAAAAGAGAGACCAGTCATGTTCCTCACCATTTAGAGTGTGAAATTGCTATGCATTTTCCTTGAAAGAGAGGATAAATTTCTCACTTGTCATTCTCGCTCCATCTAATCTCATTTTATTTATAGATGTAATGCATACAAATTATTGATAAAAATGCAAACAGAATTACAAATTATAGATTCAAATATTAAAATTTTACCTTCTCTTGCTCATCCTTAATTTCATTTCTTCTCATTAAGTCACCATTTGGTGTGTATTTTTTCAGACCGCTTTCTATACAAATATATATATAGGATTAGATATGGATTAGACTATGTATTATTTGGAAACTTGCATATTTCACTGCTAAGTTCAATTATAGAGGGAAAAAATAACTATACTTCAACTTTCTCTCTAAGTGAGTTCTTAAGCTACATTCACTTGTAAATGTGTAGATTACTTTCTAGTTAACCTCTTCCTGGTTTCCCTTAGCTAACTATCTGCTTATTCTTAATTAAGTGCCTTAGAATGTTGAAAGTGACTGTATACATAGGACATTATAATTTTGTTTGAAAAATTTGGTAGGCATTTGGACAGTAAACAGGTTGGTTTATTTCAGCATACAAAATTAGGTATGAAAGGAGAAGAAAGTTCTTACCAATGACACTCTGTAAATTGACCACATGCAAACACACACCCTCACACAAACACCGTAAGCCAACACACACTCACACAAACACATACAAACATATACCCTTGCACAAACACACATCCTCAGTTGGGCTACTAATTTATGAAAAACATCTGCAGGTAACTAACAATGGCACATTAATTTTTATACAAATGTCTTTCCTCTGTATTTCTATTGTAGTTTGCTATTAAAATAGACCAAGCTGAAGATTTCCTCCAGAATACTCATGAGTTTGAGAATGCTGAGTCCTTAAAATCACTTCTTCAGCTTCATGAACATCATACTAAAGGCAAGAAATACGTTTATTTCTCGCAGAAGTGTTTAGAGGTTTTAAAAGATGTTAATGTGAGAATGCTTATGTATGACAGTGTATTTGAAATTTATCTATTTATGTATACCTCAGCTTGTTCTAAGAAAAGTTAAATAAAGCTTCATTTTTAGTCATCTTCTGAAAGAAAGAAGTAGTTGTAGATATGCTGAGAGGACGGTAGAGGACATGCCTCCAGAAGATTCTGTTATTTGGTCTGCTAGAGTTTAGCTCCTGAGGACAGAGGCCATTTCTTCCTTGTTCATCCTTTTGCCCTTAGCATCTAGCAAGGTTCCTGGCCACATGGTAGATCCTCAAGAAATGTTCTTAGTTGAATAAATCATTGAATTCAGTGAATGTTCCTTCTAAGGGTCAATCAATGAAGGTCATTCTTTAAAAAGCAGGTCTGGATCAGCAAAATTCCTCTTTCACTATTGCCGTTAAAAAATGGAATAGTGAATTTTTCCAGATGAAAATCTAATAAAACACTCTACAAAAAGATTTTCAATTCCCTTTGAACAACTAGAAAGACAGTCTAGTTGTTAACCAACAATTTGTATGCCAAGGCTTTCTACAAGAATTTGGTGTGGGCCAGGAGTGGAGTAGGGAACGCATTTGTAGAAAAGTAGTAGTTAACCTGTCATCTTTTGCTGTGGAAAGAGGTTAGATAAATAGATAGAAACAACCATTTCCTTTCTGCCTAATATGTCTTCTAGTTTTACTGCCAAATAGAACAGGGGCTGGATGGAAAGACTTCTTGAATTGATTTGTCACAGTTCTAACTTGACTTCCAGCTCCACCAGCCTGTCATTCTGGACTTTAAAAAACCAAAAGGTGTTTTAAAGTCGCAAATAGATTGAGTGTTTATATTACCCTGCAAAAGACTCTAGACAATAGATCATTATGATAAATTACTTATCACAACTTTCTAAAACTCAAAGATTAATGGACTCAATCTTTTCTATGTAAGATTAAAGGACTTAATCTTTCCTATGTAAATTCTTATGAGATCCTACCAAATACGTATATATAATTTCCACTGATTATTGTTCTATAGGACCTATCACTAATAGGGATTATAAAAAGCATCAAAAGCTTGTACTTTAAAGCAACAGTTGCCTATTATTATACGGCAGTAGTAATCTAGCTAGGTCCAAAGGAAATGAGTAGAATCACGTGAAATTCCTGCTAGGAGACTAGAAGGTAACAGATGGGTTCTGTGGTTTCAGTTCACTCTTCTTTCAACCAACATGATCATCACACAGCAGTGTTACCTCCAGAAACCTGACAGTGACAGATGCTATTGTTGAAGAGTTTCAATACTGAAGCAATCAAATGAAAGCATTCTCCGGAGGGACGGGGGGCTTGTAGAAGTAGGGGCTTTTCCATAAATATTTGGGAATGGAGCTAGCAGGGGAATGTAGCCTTAATGCTGTTTTGTTGTTGCTACTGCTATTGGCTCCTTCAGAGCTCCTAGGATCTGCGGCACCATGGGCCAGTTTACATCAGGGACGTGCTGCTTTGTTTGCACTTCTTTGGCATCCAGCTGACAGTGAAACTGATGTCTTGCTTTTCGGGGGTACAGCCTTCGAGAGTCCACTGGGTCTCCTTAGTCCGAAGAGATGGATAAAAATGCTAGTGGAAGACAGGAAACATAGGTTATTTTTGTGATGAAAAAATATTCTTCCATCTTGATGACATATTTATTGTGAGAGTTTGTGCCCTTCTGTGTGATACTTGAAGCACAGAGATGACAGAAAACTCTGGTCAGGACACTTCTTCCCAGTTCATATGCCCAGTGGTGGCTTCAAGGGCTTTTGTTTTCATAAAACAAAAAAATGAGAGTTGATGCAATTTATTAACCAACTACTTCCATGGGATATGATTAAGATTAGCAGATTTGAAATGCTTATTAAAGGGTGAAATTCTGATTTTTTTAGTTAAGGGCTTCATATCTATTATCTTTAAATTTAAGCAATAAAATATGTCTGTAAGTGCAGCTAGCCATTCTAGTAAGTTTCTGAGATGTTGATCGGTTGAGTAGTATAAAACATGAGTGTCAGGGTGACAAAAGCTGGAAAAACTGTAATCAAACTTACCCCTAATAGTCACTTTATTTCAATTAGCTTCACCTATGCTTTCTCCTTATTCAGCAATGCTAAGGTTCTCTACTATGTAAGAAACGTATTCTTTAACACTATGGAAGTCAGAACCAGGATTAATGGGTTGAAGTTTCTGCCCCCTGGAATGTTTCAGAATAAGTTGGTTCCCTCTACTACATAACAATCCTTGAAATAGAAGGAATAATATACCTTTTTCCAGTCTTCTCTCCTTGGGGTTAAAATTACCTAGTTAAAGTCTTCCAGCAAATATGGTTTCCAGATTATTTACTGGCCTAGTTGCCCTCAATCAAAGAACACATAATTAAACACTGTTTTCTGAACCCATAACCTGGTGAGAAATCCAGGGCCACGTGTCAGGGGAGTACATGGCCCTTTTCCTCAGGAAGCCTGCAGTTTATCAGGACATGTGCATATTCCCTGGTAACTCCCTCTGTACTTCCTGTGGGTACTTCAGTACATCACCTCACACACTGTGTAGTAATGATTTATTTTCTTATTTATCTTCATCATCAGGTTGTGAGACCCTAGATCTCTGAAGCTGAGAATAGTGTGCAACCTGAAGTATATTCGTTCAGTGTTATTTGTGTATAATTCCAATGTATGACATGGCAGAATGATACAAAAGTGAGCAACACACAAGGTGCCATAGGGACATTAAGGAGAAGAAAATTTACTCTAAGCTCCAAAGAATGACAACTGCACCCTCCAGTTTTCTAAGGGTCTTCTTAAAATGAATGTAAGAACTGAGAAGCTGCATCACAGGAAGGATCATATTCCTTCTTTTTTCTTCTTGGATGTTGTATATATCTTATTTTAAAATTTATTTTTACTTAGTTTTTTATTATACTTTAAGTTCTGGGGTACATGTTCAGAATGTGCAGTTTTGTTACATAGGTATACACTTGCCATGGTGGTTTGCTGCACCCATCAACTCGTCACTTACATTAGGTATTTCTCCTAATGTTATCCCTCCTCTAACTCCCGCCCCCAGACAGGCCCCACTGTGTGATGTTTCCCTCCCTGTGTCCATGTGTTCTCATTGTTCAACTCCCACTTATGAGTGAGAACAGTGGTGTTTGGTTTTCTGTTCTTGTGATAGTTTGCTGAGAATGATGGTTTCCAGCTTCATCCATGTCCCTGCAAACGACATGAACTCATCTATTTTTATGGCTGCATAGTATTCCATGGTGTGTGTATATGTGCCACGTTTTCTTTATCCAGTCCATTATTGATGGACATTTAGGTTGGTTCCAAGTCTTTGCTATTGTGAATAGTACTGCAGTAAACATACATGTGTATCTGTCTTTATAGTAGAATGATTTATAATCCTTTGGGTATATACCCAGTAATGGGATTGCTGGGTCAAATGGTATTTCTAGTTCTAGATCCTTGGGGATTCACAACACTGTCATCCACAATGGTTGAACTAATTTACACTCCCACCAACAGTGTAAAAGCATCCCTATTTCTCCACATTCTCTCTAGTATCTGTTGTTTCCTAACTTTTTGATGATTGCCATTCTAACTGGCATGAGATGGTATCTCATTGTGGTTTTGATTTGCATTTCTCTAATGAACAGTGATGATGAGCATTTTTTCATATGTTTGTTGGCTGCATAAATGTCTTCTTTTGAGAAGTATCTGTTCATATCCTTCACCCACTTTTTGATGGGGTGGTTTTTTTCTTTTAAATTCTTTTTTTTTTTTTTTTTTTTTTTTTTTTTTTGGGTTTTCTTTTTT